>NC_068990.1:40334648-40339559 GCF_001194135.2 Octopus bimaculoides | reverse complement strand
CACTCCACAGACACGTGTACCCTTAACGTAGTTCTCCGGGGATATTCAGCGTAACACAGTGTGACAAGGCTGGCCCTTTGAATTACAGGCACAACAGAAACAGGAAGTAAGACTGAGAGAAAGTTGTGGTGAAAGAGTACAGCAGGGTTCGCCACCATCCCCTGCCGGAGCCTCGTGGAGCTTTAGGTGTTTTCGCTCAATAAACACTCACAACGCCCGGTCTGGGAATCGAAACCGCGATCCTATGACCACGAGTCTGCTGCCCTAATTACTGGGTCATTGCGCCTCCACGGGGATAAACAATAACAGCCATATATCACCACTGCCACCAGTAACTCTCCCATCGAGATTATCATTATGTCACCTTTGATCCCATTCTCTATTTTCTACGTATGACCACCACTTTACCACCACCCACTCTCAGCCATCCTGTTTCAAAACACTACCACAATCACATCCACCTTCACACAATGTCCACTAGTAATAACGATGATGAGGATGATGATGATTTTTATTAACCACGGGGTCATAGATGAGAGAGAATCAGAAGGACAGTCAGTGATTTGTGTTAGGATTTGCATAAAAGATGAGGAGAAAGAAATGGAAAAGACGGTGAAGTACGATAAAAGTATACATAGTATACAAACTACGTGATAATCTGAGTAATGCAGTCCTCCTGATATAAGAGAAACTCCAACTAGGACCAACCAAGGAACCCCACAGATCCAAGATTACCTCGACCACAAAAGGCACGGGCCCTCTCCCAGCTCTCCAATCTAGAGATGTATACTTAGAGTAGGACCATTCATCCTAACCCTTTTTTCCCCACAGTAACCTTTTTCTGGATGACAGCTAGGTAGTCTATGTGTACAGCAGTTCCATCACAGATATGAGACCAATTCTCATTGTGACCTTCACGTAAGTTTTGTAGTGACAAAAGGTGATGCTGGCTGAAGTATCTCCTGGCCCTGAAACGAAAGGCCAATCGTTGGGATGCAGTTCATACTATATTAAGGACGTGCTTTTGCCTAGCTATAACAATCCATAGTGATAGTGAATCTGGCCGTTTGTAGCGATTGCGCGGGGGTCTAGTCGTGTGCTGTTCACAGTGAAGTGAATTATGATGCGATGGTATTTTCTTCTTAATAACCCTTGTTTACATAGTTTTGAAAGAGACACAATTCACATTGTAGAATACTTTTGCGTTCTTTGTTCATTGACATGTGGGGACTTGGTGGCATGGATGCATAGTTAAGGAAGATTAGGGAAGAATTAATGGTAATGTAATTTGTGTAAGTGTGAGCCTTGTTGGAAGTGATGTTAAGTAACTTATCAGTATAGAGAAGAAAAAAAAATGGGGAGAAACTGAAGGCTACCGCATTGACAGAATGAGTGATTGAAAGAGCTCCGTCAACATACGACACAATAGCATGATCTTATAGGAAGCTACCAATCCAAGAGATGTGAGACAGGTGGAGGCCATAGAAAGGCAGTTTCCATAAAAGATTCGCACAGAAGAAATAGTCGAAAGTTATGCTTTCACGGTTGCTTTCACGGTTGCTTTCACGGTTGCTTTCACGGTTGCTTTCACGGTTGCTTTCACTGATTTTTACAAATAGAATTTTACAAATTTTACAAATTCAGCCCCACAAGTGGGGCTGAATTTACGAAAACCGTTTGGGTAGACATTACATCCGTATGTACATACATACATATATACATAAACACATACATATAAACACACACACATACGTGTTTCACATATATAACATACTTACACTCACACAAACACAACTCATATATCTACGTACATATGTACAAATGTGCTTGCGTGTGCCTGTGTGTGAATGTGTGTGTGTGTGTGTGTTTAAGGCTGGGTATGACCTTAAACTGCATCCAGTAGTGGGGCCCTGTACGGGAGTTCAATGGATCTGCGAAGTATGGAACCACGTCTTAGCCACTATTGTTCCCACGTCTACTCTGACCCCGAATAGTAGCACTTGTCAGGTTCCTGGCTAGAAGTTAACAAGCATGTGAACCACTGGAAGTGATGGATCCCTAGTTCTCGCTGGAGTATCTTTCTAGAAGTTCAACTAGAAGTGCAGTTTGTCTCTGGTTGTCTCAACCTCTGTTGTGCTACTGGTTTTATAGCTGATTGCGATGAAAAGTGTAGTCAGTGTTGTAGAAGAATTTATCCACTCAAAACCGATTCACGCACAGGAACATTTTACTCTCTTGGAATGTTGCATGGACTCACAAAGTTTAGGAAGTGGACTTACTCGGTCACAGGTTGACTTCCATCATAAGGTTACGAACTGGTCGTTCCGGCTCCCTGAGCTCTGATTTGAAATACCATTGATGTCAACTTTGTCTTTCACACATTCAGTTCGATAAATAAAGTGCCAACCCTTTACCGCAACTAGGACACGTCTTATCGTTGGTTTGGTCTATCAGAGTCAACTTGGATTCAAACAACAGTTACTAAGTGAGGGTTTACGTGTTAAAGATTTACGGTACCGCTGAGCAGTGGCTCGGCTGCTAGAAATCCAAACCCTACTTCTTATAGAATGCACAATGGACAATGTAGGCCTTGATAAACAAAAAAGACAGAATTGTCACGGTTGGAACTCCTTATCTGAGGTTTGCTCGAGCATGGCTGTCTTGGAGAAAAAAGTAGCATGCAGAGTAATGAAAACAGAGATTGGAAAGGGAAAGAAAGAGGAAATAAGATGCATTCATTCTTGTCTATCTATTGATCAACCTGCCTTCATTTTCTCTCGTTCTCCACACACACACACACACACACACACACACACACGATAAAAATTTATTAACTATATTTTATTTTTATAAAGGTGACCAAAGTCTTCGATATTGTCAACGGAAATGCGCTCTGGATTGTTTCCAAAAAAAAAAAAAAACTGATATACTTGATAAAATGCTGTCATCACTTCCTTTCATGCAGGAATGACAGCATCTGTTTTATCAATTGGTCTTCTTTCAGACTCTTCTGACATTTCGAATGGTACAAAACAGAGTTGTGTCATGGCTGAGTTCTTTTTGCGCTTTTCTTTTTCAGTTGAGCAGCATCATGCTTATGGCAATCTCGATTTAGGCGTACACTTTCGATTCCGTACCAGCGACAGCCTTTTCAATCACTAGCGCTTTAAAGCCAGAACGCTTGTCCGAAAGGCAATGATGCGTGACTTCATGTTTGCTGATGATACTGTAATTGTTGCAGCACCTATTAATAAAGCACAGGACCTTGTTAGTTGTTTATCAAATGCGAAAAAGCTTTCGATTTCACCATCAGCATTAGAAAGACCATAGTCGTCCATCTGTCAAGGCTCATCCCCCAGTTCCTTAATATTCCCATCGTCATCGAAGATAAAAACCTGGAATATGTAAAGACATATTACTTATCAATAAATATATAAACTAGACTAACAGATCAATATATGAGTTAAGATGTTGATTAAAATACTGTTACTTCACGCCTGAGTCGAAGATTAGCCCGGTTGAGTAAATTTATTTCCCAAGTGTATAAGTGACATCTAAGTATCGGCTGATCACTGACAGGTTTATGGTCGGGCTTGGCGCAGTCGAGACCTCAGGCGTTCTTGGGACCCCGGACCATAACTCTGCCATTTGCTACAGGGGCGGAGATGGTTATCTGCAAGTGCGAGCTCCGTCAGTCAGAGTGGTCGTTCCAGCGCACCTCCCTCGCCATCCTCCGGATCAATCAATGCCCTTTTCGTTTTGTCAGCTGGGGCTGAAAAGGACTGATAGGCTTTTTTTCAGATGTCTTTGCTGCGAGGAAGAGGAAAGATACGATGATTTAAGCTGGGCCCTTGATCCAAAAGATGATACATTGCAAATTAGTGACGTCAACGAAATTAGATATTTGACAGTAGAGAAACGAAATCGACGTTGTGGTTTGATTTGTTGGAAGTCTTGCTTGATTCAACAGTTTCCGCCTTCTTCAACAAAAACCATAAAACCTGTAAAACAAAACGGAAGCAGTATATTTTCTTGAAGTTATCTTGGATATATATTAACATGCACGCGCGTGCGCAGACACTCAGGCACACATATATGAGGGGAGAGAAAGAGAGTGAGAGAGTGAGAGAGCGAGTGAAAGAGAGAGAGACTCACATTCAAATATATACTTATTATCATATATTATCATTGGTAGACGGAAACTGAAAGAAGCCCGTCGTATATATGTATATATATATATGTGTGTGTGTGTGTCTGTGTTTGTCCCCCCCAACATCGCTTGACAACCGATGCTGGTGTGTTTACATCCCCGTAACTTAGCAATTCGACAAAAAGAGACCGATAGAATAAGTACTAGGCTTCCAAAGAATAAGTCCTGGGGTCGATTTGTTCGACTAAAGGCGGTGCTCCAGCATGGCCGCAGTCAAATGACTGAAACAAGTAAAAGAGTAAAAGAGAGTACGCGCGCGCGTATGCACACACACACACACACACACGTGTCTACAGATACATGTAACCACTCAATGATACAAGAAACCTATACTGTTACGTAAAGATACAAATAGACGTACGTCACACGTATATACCTAAGCATACTCATATGCACATTAACACTGACAAGCTAACGATAGCGGATATGCTTTAGAAACATCCGTAATACCACCACCACCACCACCACCCTCATATCTCTACCACGCCATTACTACCACTATTATTACTACTTTCATTCATCCAACTGCCAAATCTTACTATACACCCCCACACCCCCCACCGCACTCCACCACCAATACACTCACACATCACCGCACACTACAAACCGTTTCCCCACCTTCAAATCTATTACCACCGTACCACACCAACCACCACCGCCGCCGCCGCCACCACCGCCACCGCCGCCACCGCCGCAACATC
>NC_068990.1:40331865-40333451 GCF_001194135.2 Octopus bimaculoides | reverse complement strand
TATATATATATATATATATATATATATATATGTGTGTATATATATATGTATGTTATAGTGTTGCAGCGTCGTGGTTACTCGTTTAGTAACATATGCCACTGTTTGTGATCAGCAGTGTACATGCTTGATACTCTGAGTAGTAAAAAAATCTCAAGCATTACAACAGATATTTATAATTTACATCTGTATTAATTCTTTTTATCCGAACTCCCTGTTAGTAAATTCTGACACGCACATAAGCAGAACGTACATACGCGCGCGCAGAGAAAGAGAAAGAGAGACAGAGAGAGGGGAAGATAGGAGAGAGAAGGAGAGAGGGGAAGAGAGAAAGAGAGTGACTTAGAGAGTGAAAGAGAGCAGACCACCATAAAATTCAGTGTTCCATTCACACACACTCGCGCGAGCACACACACACATACATACACACACATATATATATATGGTCGTATATTTACAGTGATACACGTGCACAGTGGCACACCTACATATATAACAGCCTCATGTAGTGTCTCTTTTACTCTTGTGCATACACACTCCTACTTACTCCAACACACTCCTTCAAACATGCGCACACATACACACCCACATACATCTTTTAACTTTTACTAGTTTCAGTCATTAGACTACGGTCATGCTGGGACACCGCCCTGGAAAATTTTGTAAGCAAATGAATCGACCCAATACTTATTTCTTAAAAGCCTAGTGCTTAATCTATGAGTCCCTCTTTGCCGTACCGCTATGTTACGGACACATAAACATACCAGCATCAGTTGTCAAGCGGTGGGGTGGGGGTGGATAAACAAACACAAAGACACACACACATATGTATGTGTACGATGGGCTTCTTTCAGTTTCCGTCAACCAATTCCATTCACAAGGTTTAGGTTGGACCGAGGCAACAGTAGAAGACATCTTCCCAAGGTTTCCCGCAGTGGGACTGAACTCAGAACCATGTGGTTGGGAAGCAAACTTCTTACCACACAGCCACGCCCGCGCCTATATACATATGTGTGTGTTTGTTCCTTCTCGAGCCATGCCTGACTCATAAGGGACGGTTTCCCGGTTTCATTGGCGTATAGGTTCCCCACCTGGATGGGATGCTGGTCTGTTACACTCCCATATAGTGTTTCAAATTTCATTCCACCACCTGTTCGCACACTACTACAACATACTAATACTACCACCAGCACAAATACCACACTCTACTACCGCACATCACAGCCTCACTAAACTGTACAACTAACAACAAAATAACATCACTGTCACTACCAAACGTTGTCACCACTCCAACGCACCTTTGTCATTACACCATTTAACTAATTATACCATTGCACACTATCAGTTCAAACTACAACACTTCACTACTAATAATTACACTAATACCACTAGTAAGCAGTAACACAACATACCCGACCATTAAGCAGTGCTTGTAAGTAGCATGACTAATATCTCCACACTATGCTCCACTGAACTCGAGGCGAGAAAAAAACTGTTGTGTCGACGCCCCCAGGCGAAGAAGTAGGATGTCCCAAGACATATAAATAGAGGTAGTCTGGCCGTGGTAGGAGTGTTGAGTAGCAGTCGAG
>NC_068990.1:40330241-40331855 GCF_001194135.2 Octopus bimaculoides | reverse complement strand
TCTGGCCGTGGTAGGAGTGTTGAGTAGCAGTCGAGTAGCAGTTGTGTAGCGGTTGAGTAGAGATCATTCGAAGGTGCTAGATAGCAGTAGCTTGAGACAACAAAAACTATCCCTGAATTTTTAGTAGGGTGTATATATCGAAGTATGCATGCATATCTCCTATGGATGTGTGTGCGCGAGCGTGTGTGCGCGTGTACGCATGCGAATCTTTGTGAGTGATTCTGTGAGTTTACTGATTTAGTTCGTTGAGTTAGTGTCCAATGGTCTTCACAGGAACTGGTTGAGATCAATGTGGTTAACATTTTATAGGTCTGGCCTGTTGAGATAATTAGAGTTTAACGTTCCACTGTAGCAACGACTAAAGGAAAGATATGTGTTGGGAGGAAATTGCAGAAGGTCGACTTCGAGTGAAGAACTTTAAAGAGTGGATGGTTTTGCGCCAGGGTAGAGGGCGGACTGAGATTGTCGGATCGGAGGGAAGTAACTGTTGATTTTACGTGGGTGGAGTTCACAAGATCACGCCAGGAGCAAAGCCCACTGAAGAATCTGTAGAAAAGGCAAATAGAGATTAATCTTGATTCCCAACTTAACGTGGGGGATTTGTTAGAACACACAATAATGCGTAATTTACCTTGAGATAATCTCTCTTAAGGAGTAGTGGTGTAATTGAAGCACTCGAAATTATATCGCTGACTGACGGGAATCGTCTGCTACGGCCGCCGGAACTGCCAGATCACGCGATTTCACCCTACTATGGGTTTTTCAGTGACCGATGTCCAGCAGAGCAATAACAGCCGTATTTTCCGTCGTTGAAGGGTAAGCTGGCGGGACAAATCCTACTCATCTAAAATGGTTTATGCAATTTATTATACAACGTATGGACAGAACAGTTATTCTCTGGAGTATTATAATTGTCCAGCTGGTTGTGGTCATAGTATGATTTCCAGCTCATTTTTGTAAAGTGTGTTTTAATATCAGATAGAATACACACATTTTTTTGACATCACTGTCCAGAGCGAACTTAAGAGGAAGTTTTAAGGATACAAACGTGCTGGTATCCAGTTGTACACCATTAAATACGTCTACGAATTCCATTATTTCTTTGTCCATTTGTTTATCTTTTAGAGAAACCCTCTCATTCATATCTAGCAATCCAAATTGTTTTATAGGGTGGCTGTGTTGTATTTATATCACACACACACACACACAGACACACACACACGCACTCTCTCTCTCTCTCTCTCTCTTTCTCTCTTACACACACTCTTACACACGTATATCGAGAGAAAGACCTCAGTGTGACCAATGACATATATTTGAACAATAAGACAAATAATGGTATCTTAAATACCATTCAAGATAAATTCATGATTTATTGAGATCATCTCAGCTTCCAGAGAGTGAGTAGATTAATCACTTGGTGCTAATCGGTGTCAAATCCAAATTAGAAGATAATCTCAAGAGTCAAGAACTCTCCAACATTGATGTGTCATTAAGAAAACAAGACAGGTTGTATAAAGGCAAGAGGACAGCTGTGGACACGTGACACTGTTTCTTGTCCTATTTTATGTTCAGCTGACGAGACACTGAGAAATATATATATATATATATATA
>NC_068990.1:40329237-40329958 GCF_001194135.2 Octopus bimaculoides | reverse complement strand
AGAGAGAGAGAGAGAGAGAGAGAGAGAGAGAGAGAGAGAGAGAGAGAGAGAGAGAGAGAGTGTGTGTGTGTGTGTGTGTGTGTTTGTGTATAAATCTCCTTTCTGAATCTTCTGAAAACAAACCGTTACTCATTAGTATGATAAACAATAGTGTTTTTTGTCTTTAATCCAATCTCACTCCACATCCCATAGTATACTCACCCATCTATATTTCTCTCTCTCTATCTCTCTCTCTCTCTCTCTCTCTCTCTCTTACTCTCTCTTCCTTTCTGTCTTACTTCATTACATTAACTTATTTCACTAACACTACTCCGTGTGGATCCTAGTCCTCTCTCTCATCATATTTTTACATCAACGTTTGCCCGAGCACCCAACGTCCGTCACTCCACCCACCACAGTTAACCCAGTTATATTACCTTAGTGCCCCATATTTCTGGCTAAATTCTAACGTACCTATACAAAGCTGCACACCCATCAATTGCACAATACATCCATTGATGGTATACAGTGACGTCTTTACACGCACACACACCCGCACAAACACACACTTGCATAGAAACACCTATACTCACACGTTCACACATTCGTATATATATATATTCACATACTCACTCTCGTACATATATACACGCGCTCATACATTCTCTCTCTCTCCTACACACACACACACACACACACACACACACACACACACACACACACACACACACACACACACCCT
>NC_068990.1:40327881-40329227 GCF_001194135.2 Octopus bimaculoides | reverse complement strand
ACACACACACACACACACACACACACACAAACACACACACACACACCCTACATAAAGAAATACATGTATACACACTTAAACACAAATGCTTGCATTAATGCCAATTGATACTTTCACGTACTCTACCACTCCTGTATACTCACAAGTACACAATCTTCCATACAAATATGTACTCATAGTCACATAAAACACCAATATACACCATTCATATATATATACACTCACGCACATACATACATACATACGTACGTACATACTCATATATGTATAGACATTTATGTATGTGTTTATACATAAACATATTTATGTGCCTTCAAACAATATACATACACACACACATACATACATACATACATACACACACACACACACACACACACACACACACACACACACACACACACACACACACATATATATATATATATATATATATATATATATATATATATGCACATACATATACACTTGTTACACATAGGAAATAATCTTCTGCACCTCCTCACTCTCTGAACCATGAGCAGTATAGAATCCAAAGTCACATGACCACAGATCATCTCTGCTGGTGATCTCATACTTATAATACACCCAGGCTTGCAATCTAAAAAGTGTTTGGTCTGTAGGCCCAGAAAATAATTCAGTTTCCTACAGCTCACCGCCTATGTTACGCACATATACTTTCCACCTTTACCACGTGGAGCATAAAATACAATCAACTACTGATACAGCTCAAGACAAATTCTCAACGTGACCTGAATTGACCAATTGACCAATTGACCAAATATGTTCACTTGATTTTGACTTCAAAATTCTTTACATTTTGTCATTCCGACTATGAACATCTGAGCATACGGGTGCCTGGAAAACTAAGTAATGCGGGGCTCAGTCAACTTGTTTTAAAGATGCGTGCGTGCGTGAGTAAAGCGGTAAATTGCCAGACTTCTTAGATGTCGTATAGAATATCTCGCATTCTGGGTTTGATTTCAGCCGAAATCAAATTCGCTTTTCATTCTTACAACGTAGATTCTTCTGTCACTCTTTCCTCATCTATTCCTTTCTTTCTCGTCCCCCTTTCTCTTCCTATCTTCCCCTCTCACTTATACGCACGCTTGCTCCTTCGAAGAGATAGTCAGTGCTCAAACACAGAAATGGTTGTGTTCCGTCAAGTTTAAAATGCCCAAGAAACAGCGCCTGTTACAACGGGGTTCCTACGACCCCATCATATCTATGAGGTATGTGTGTGCCTATGTACTGCATGGATGTATGTATGTATGTATGTATGTATGTATGTATGTATGTATGTATCTCTCTATGTATATATATATATATATATATATATATATATA
>NC_068990.1:40323983-40327505 GCF_001194135.2 Octopus bimaculoides | reverse complement strand
CACAAAGACATACACATACGCACACACCACACGCGCACATTACATGCACACATATATATGACATTTATCATAAACCAACGTACTCGACGCAATATCTCCTGTTTAGTTCATGCCTCTCGAAAGACGTCAAAAGAAATATCCCCTTTAATTTAGCAAAAAGGATTTACAGAATAGTGTCTGATAGAAATACTCGGGACCTTTGTCTTCAAAACCTCAGAACAACACAAACTGAAAGACAATATCCACCCTCACTTATAGACGATGGAATTAAACGTGCTAAGAAATTAGACATTAAAACATCAAGGGCAACAAAACGTAACACCACATCTCATCTCAAAACTCTACTGTATATATCAACTCACAACCCTAGAAACAATTGTACAAAATATACCTTTGATTACTAGAGATCCAAAAATAAACAGCATTCTGAAAAGACAAATTCTTCAAATGCAAAAAGCAACACAAACCAGTGAAAAGATGCTTTACACAGCAACCACGAAACCAACGGTTAAAAAATGTGGGCGCCCAAATTGTGGAACATGCCCCAACGTAATGGAAAGCTCAGAATTCCTATTCAAACAAGGAGAGAGGTTCACAATTAAAGCCAACTTTACTTGTGCTTCCGAGAATTTAATTTATGTTATAACTTGTTCAGGTTGTGGACATAACTATATAGAACAGACAAGTATGACACTGAGACGGAGTACCACACTACATAAGGAACAGATCCGGCTCCCGCAATAGAGACAGATTCCAATGAACACATAGTTTTCCCCATCTACATGTGCAAAGAAACAATTTCTATACAAGAACGTTTAAATAAAGAAAATTTGTTCATCGAAAAATACAGAGCACGTCTAAATATGAACGCATAACCAACTTTGATTTCAGTATATAATTTCATTCATGATCACATACTCACCACTGTACATATTTTATCTCACTACTTTAACTTTCAGTGTGTATATATTTATTTATCCCCTCCCCGAAAGATGAGCAATTACCTCCCCCGTCCTCAATAATAACGATCACTAATTACCTCCCCTTAGATTTTCTACTTGTTGAATCATTCATTCACAAACTTCTCCACACGCAACATGGACTAAAATCTTCTTCAGAAAAAATACGAAATTACAATAATTTCAATGTCATGATTAGTGAAAGCGAAACCGATCGACAAACAGTATAAAATATATTCTTTTCTACTCAAGACACAAGGCCCAACATTTTGGGGGAGGGGACCAATCGATTAGATTGACCCTAGTACGTAACTGGTACTTAGTTTATCGACCCCGAAAGGATAAAAGGCAAAGTCAAGCTCGGCGGAATTTGAACTCAGATAAAGACAGACGAAATACCGCTAAGCATTTCGCTCGACGTGCTAACGTTTCTGCCAGCTCGCTGCCTTTTATTTATCGACCCCGAAAGGATAAAAGGCAAAGTCAAGCCCGGTGGAATTTGAACTCAGATAAAGACAGACGAATTACCGCTCAGTATTACGCCCGGCATGCTAATGTTTCTGCCAGCTCACCGCCTTACATTAAGAAATGTATTAAAACATGTATTAAAATTATGTAAAGTGCGGGCATTTTCCTTCTTTTATTATATATATATATATACATACATATATATATATGTACACACACAAGCACACACACACAATCACGCGCGCGCAGATTAGTGTTTATATTTGCAAACAAAGAAACAGTGCTCATATAATAGTGTTTATATATCTCATTAGAAACTAAAGCCTATTTGATACATTTATATACTCACACACACGCATACATACGTACAGATACATAGGAATGTATGGGTACACACATATATATACACATACATACATATATGTATACAGACAGACGTGCATATACTTATATATTCGTACTTATAAGCACATATGTGGTATATATACGCATATATACCACACACGAGCACACATATATGCGTAGTTTGAATGTGTTCTTATAATATGTGTGTGTATACACACATTTATATATGTATGCATGCAAAAAAACGTACGTTCGTTCGTACACACACATATGCCTATAGCACATACGTCGGCACATGCACACACGGACACTGTCACTGTGTATGTATGCACAAATAATATACAATCACAAGTGAACCTCATTAGACAAGTAGAATGAACATAAATATTTACACACACATTCACACGTATACCGACATACGTTTATATAGACAGATAAAGGTTTACATACAAACGTACATTATTATATAAATATGTGTATATAGATATGTGTATATGTATCTATGCATCTATATACGTATATCAGTTGTGGCTGTGTGGTAAAAAGCTTGCTTCAGCGTTTAGTCCCATTCCATGGCACTTTGAGCAAGTGTCTTCTGCTGTAGTCACGGTCCGACCAAAGCTTTGTGAGTGGATTTGGTAGACGGAAACTGAAAGAAGCCTATCGTATATATACGTGTGTTTGTGTGTGTGTGTATTTATATGTGTGGCCTTGTGCCTGTGTTTGTCTCCCTACCATCGCTTGACAATCGATGTTGGTGTGTTTATGCCCCCGCAACTTACCGGTTCAGCAAAAGTGACTTATAAAATAAGTATACAAAGAATAAGTCCTGGGGTCGGCGGTGCTCCAGCATGGCCGCAGTCAAGCGACTGGAACAAATAAAAGAATATATACAGAGTGGGTGAAGAGTAAGTGGGCATTAAAAATTGGTTATATAATCTATATCCCTTTTACAAATTCATTGCAACAAATGATATTTGTTCTTTATTACATGGGAAACTGAAAATAAAACTTCATATTTCAACGTAAGCACCGGTAGCGTTAACCAGTTTTATCAAACGGCCAGGAATAGAATGAACAGTCTTCTGAAGGACGTCGTCTGGGATATCATTGAGAACCTCTTGAATCCTTGTCTTCAATTCCTACAGTGTGCGATGTTTCCTCTTGTTCACCTCCTCTTTTGTGTAATCTCACAGGTAAAAACCACATGGAATGAGATCTGGACTTCTTGGAGTTCTGGACTTCTGGACTTCTGCGGTCACAGTTTTCAGGTTTTAGCCCCTGCACGCAATGGGGTTCCACGGACGAAAATTCAATTCTTTATGCAACACCGTACGTATAGTGTGCCTTGTTAGTCCATTTTCACGAGCTGCTTGAGATGTTGATTTTTGCGGGCTGCGATTAAATATTTCCTGCATTGTTACCACGTTCTTCACTGATTGGGATGTAGTTGGACAGCCAGTTCTTGCTGTGTTCACGGAGCCTGTTGTCATTAGCTCTGAACCAAAACAATGGAATCCCACAATTCATAGCGTGCTGCTATCTTAGCTAGCTCCTGAACAGTCAAGCGAACGGCCATCTGGAAAGTAAGAAATAAGAAATGAGACGAAAAGAAATCCCCATTAGTGTTATCTGTTTAAAAAATGTTTTCGCCATGACTTCAGTGATACTAAAAACTCTATAAGCAATTTCTAATACCTAGTTACTTTCCACCCACCCTAGTATATACATACACATATATACATATATA
>NC_068990.1:40321097-40323952 GCF_001194135.2 Octopus bimaculoides | reverse complement strand
ATATATATATATATATATATATATATATACACACACATGTGCTTGTATGTGAGTATATACTTATGTTTGTGAGCGCACGAAGGCAGCAAAATTTAATAATTGTACGGGAAATCCATTTATGCAAGGATGTGCGTATGTGTGTTTGTGACCTTTTGGGTGTATAGCGTATTGTATATTCCCAGCTGGGAATACACCATGAACTGGTGTGGTTGAAATGATATCAGTACCGCCGGTTATAAGACAGTAAATCTCTTTCAGTGATTCTCGCAGTCAATCTTGATAACAGTAGTGTGTACAGCAAGCTATCATTGGCATCAACTGTCAATATTTCATCGTGCATACATATATATACATGCTCTTACAGATGCACACATTTATATACAAATTGTTGGCGCTTGTATAAATCTCACTGTATACACACACCTGCATACGCACACACACACACACACACACGCACACCGAAGATATAGGCATTGGTATGCATGTGCAAACTGCTATCAACTCTCTATACATCATCGCTTATATGATATACATACATACTTACATGAATAACCGTGCTTCAGGCATACACACACATACACACAGGTGTGCATATACATACTGACCTTGACTATATACTTTACGCCAGTGCTTCTCAAATTATATGACGTGGCGTACCGGCAGTTTCTTTTTTTTTTCCAATGTGCCAGGGACCGGTAATATTTCTTAGTAATATTAATTTATACCGGAAACAATATATCTAAAGAATACAATAAAAGTTGACAATTTTTAAAATCTTATATTTATTTTGTAAACAAATAATATGATATTACATAAGCGTTTTATAAGCATTTTATAAGCATTTTATGTTTCTTTCTTTTCTGGAAACTGGCTGCGTACCGGCAGCTGATGGCTCGCGGATCGGCACCGGTCCTCGGACCACACTTTTTGAGTAGCACTGCTCTACACACTGCAGACTGATATATGTACTCATAAACACTAAGTATGTAATTGATATGAATCCCCGAAATGTGAGACAAAGTAACAGAGGACAGGAAAATGTCGAGTGTGAAAAATTAGATAGAAAAGTTTAGCGTAATGCTCTCGTACACACTAATCTATTTCATAAATAACTGCAGACCACACATATAAAATAATATTGCTTAAGTGAACACTGGATGTATTTTGTTAATTCTATTTCGCCGTAAGCTCAACGAATGAGCGACATCGTAAAACAAACACACAAACAGCAGGGTGTGAGAATGTGGAAGAGAGTGGAACAGCATAAATATATGGTACACACACACACACACACGTGTGTATGTGTGTGTGTGTGTGCTATAGGCCTCGAAAAACGATAGACACATAGGACCAATTAAGGTTCCGAACAGCTTTTGGACAATCCTTGCTATTAAGGGCCTGTACTACGTAAACCAAGTTTCCCCTCACTTTTCCGATCTCTGGTTTTCTGCCAGACTCATTCTGCCATGACAATCTCGTTCCCCTTCTCCACCTCACCTAACATTCTGCAAATTTACTGAGGATGCATTTCGCTCTCTATATTTACCTTTTCCTGTAAAACAGCGCTTGGAAATGTTGACGTGGGCTCTTTCAGTGTAAAACCTCTATCGTTATACATGACCATCACAATATCCTTTTCCCTCACTGGAAAAGGAAGTCAAAAGAAGATCACGGGCGATCTTCGTGATGGCCTCTATTGAAGGATTGATCCCCAAAAAGACAGAATCTACTCGGCATATTTAATATCCAACGTTTGGAGAACACTGAACATGTACTTTGAAAACAATCTTGTCATTTCCGACGCATTTTGGATAGGCTTAACAGTTACACTGCTATGCCTGTAGAGTTAACCACGGACCAGCAATGCCTCTTCGTATTAGTATGAGGCTAAGGATTCTTAGACATTGATGTTTCTAAGGAGCTAGAAGCTTCACTGTTTGGGAATCCTAATAGATGGCGATAATGGACAGATATGGTGTTTTTACATCTTTTACCATAAGAGGAAATTTTCTCCACGGTAATTGCAGGGATTTTGTCTTTCAGCAATTGAAATATATCATAAACATATTTTAACTAACCCAAATTTTCACGCACATATTCACACATACGCACCCCCTCCAAACCCCACGCACACCTACCCCCCACACTGAAAAAGAATGGAGAATTATACATCTTCAAACCTTGTTTATTACAATATTCTTCACATTTCGCATTAAATTCACGTTAGATTTAATTCCCGACACGTGTTTCTGCTATTCATAAATGGCGGAGTCCAAATTGTTCGAGTATCTGGTTTCATAATCCCTCCCCCTCTTCCGTTTTGTTTCGAAGGCTCTGAAAGCGATCATGGGTACTCCCTTCCCTATTGACTTGCATATAAAAAAAAATGAGCGGACATTCCCTTACATTCTAATACATCTATACATGCTTCCACCCCACAGTCACCCCACCACTGCTCACACTACCGCTTCAACTTCTCTTCTCTCAAACCACAGCCTTTAGTAGTCCACTACCTCCATCACTTCTAACACCGCTACCATCAGCTTTCCCTCCGTCACACCAACAAACCACCAAAACCACTACCAACAACCGCAAACAGTACTTTCGAATATGACAACCACCGACAGCCACAACCAACAATAACAACAAACACCACCACAATCACCACTATGACTACCTCCACCACCACCACCACCACCTCCTCCACAGCTACCACCGTCGCCGCCACCAACACTACCAGCAGCACCACGGTGCAAACTACTACGATAGCTAATACTACTGTTTCCACCACCACTGCTACCACCACTACAATCGCAAACACCAGCATTAGTACCACCGCCACCACCGCCACCACT
>NC_068990.1:40320336-40320943 GCF_001194135.2 Octopus bimaculoides | reverse complement strand
GACTGCCGCCGCCGCCGAACCACCACCACCACCACCACTTAAGTTGGTAACAGAGCTAAAACTGTGATATAATTGTTAAGTAAGATGCTAAAAGCTGACAGCTGCTAATTACAATGGATATCGCTCGTGTTTAGGGTATCACCTTACCCGGGTGCATGTGTGTAATCGTGTGTATATGTGTGTGTGTGTGTGTGTGTGTGTGTGTGTGTGTCTACGTACGCGCGAGTATACACACACACCCAAGCAGACACAGAAACGGAGGCTGGCTCTGGTCCTAAAAAGCAGGTTTACTGCTGTTGTTGATAGTGATGATAATGGCAGTAATTTTAGAGGAGGTGCTAAGTTTTCGGTAGTTGCGTATGGAGTACAGGGTACTGGGGTGGCTGTGGCTATGTAGCGTGTTATATTTTTGGGTGGTGCTAGTTTTGGCAAACATTAGGGGTAGCGCTGTTGAGTGTGCAAAACATTCAATTCAACAACCTTTGTGACTGCGCGTGCGTGTGTATATGTGTGTGTTGTATATGTGAGTACACACACACACACACACACACACACACACAAATAATATATGAGTATATGCATATATACGTACATGTATGTACATACC
>NC_068990.1:40311349-40319774 GCF_001194135.2 Octopus bimaculoides | reverse complement strand
ATATATGCATATATATATGTATATGTATGTGTTTGTAAGTATTTATATATAGCTAAAACATGGGTCACCTCTTCAGAGGAACTTCTAACCACATAAAGTACTCAAAACATTAAAACTGAATCTAAGCATATTTCAGTAAGGCAAGACTAATACCTCAGATTTCAGATAGCAAGATCTCATAAAAATAGCAAAGGATATGCCTCTGGGCCTAATTGGACATTGCAAAACTGCAGATATTTCACTAAAATGTGGATATTATCCTTATGTAGTTGGGCATTGTTGTAAAATCAACCATTTCCAGCGTTTTATGCGTTTTTCTCAAAATGACAATTCTGATTACGAGCAGCAATATGTAGATCACAATAGCTTCGAGAATAATTGATGTAATAGGGTGAAAGTTTGCATGTGTATTACTTTCATACCTGTCAAGATGCTGTACTAGTGTGATTAGATATATTTCATTTGTTCATCTTCTAGAGACACTTGAATGCTACTACCTAGGGTCAAAAATGCTTGAACTGCTGCATATAGCTATGAGTGACCCCACAACAAAATCTAGGTTAACTTCATCAATGTCTTTGATTCAGCATCTAGTCTGTACCCCAGTCTGTTGGCGTTCCAATTTAGAGCATATTACCTTTGATAGTTTGGTAGAAAAAATTAACCTAAAATAAGGGTATGTTTGCCTTGTCGATTATTTCGAATTTACATTTATGTAATGAATAGATAATGCGGAAATTTGAATATTATGTTTATATATAGAACGAACATTGTTCTTGATGTATGCCATATTTGGTTTGCCTGGGTTTTATTCCCGCTGAGTGAGAGCATCTTCAATTTAGGAGTGTCTTCCTACGACTGAAGTATTAGTCTTGCCTTAAAAGAACGAGTTCTTTTAAGAACGAGTTCTTTAACGAGTAATTTGAACGAGTTCTTTAACAAAAATCCGTTTTCTTTCGTTTAAGAACAGACTGGGAATTAACATGTATCCATTCCTTATGTACTTATTCCGTAAAGTGTATTTGTACTGATAATGATGGTCATGATGAGGGAATGATGAAAAACAAAAAATACGGGGAAATAATATGATTAGATAAACAGGTAGAACTGTAGATGGGTGGAACAATAGAGATATAAAGAATAAAGCATTTATTACTTAGACCAAATATACATCATCTCATTCCATTATTTATGAGGCTGAGGTCATCGTAATCATGCTGAATCAAACTAGGAAAACCCTCATATTGATATAATGTCTTTGAAGGATCTAAAAAATGCGATATGAGTCTTTAAACCAACAAGTGAAATCAACTGTGATGCCCAGATTTTATATCTATATAGAGAAGTATATTCCAACCGAAGCATAGCACATAGGTCCTCTTGTGAAAAGTTTTGCGTATATCACGTGTAATTATATAGCCTTTGCCTTTGTTGTTGGCACTCCGTCGGTTACGACGACGAGGGATCCAGTTGATCCGATCAACGGAACAACCTGCTCGTGAAATTAACGTGCAAGTGGCTGAGCACTCCACAGACACGTGTACCCTTAACGTAGTTCTCGAGAAAATTCAGCGTGACACAGAGTGTGACAAGACTGGCCCTTTGAAATACAGGTACAACAGAAAAAGGAAGAAAGAGTGAGAGAAAGTTGTGGTGAAAGAGTATAATAGGGTTCGCCACCATCCCCTGCCGGAGCCTCGTGGAGCTTTAGGTGTTTTCGCTCAATAAACACTCACAACGCCCGGTCTGGGAATCGAAACCGCGATCCTACGACCGCGAGTCCGCTGTCCTAACCATTGGGCCATTGCGCCTCCACAGCCTTTGCCTAAGTTCTTAAGAACTAGAGTGAACGAGTGCTATAAAAGAGAAAAAAAAAAGGTAGACAGAAGTCGGTCTTCAGAAACCGTACCAGTGGTCGCAGAGAAGAAAGAGAAAGAGAAAGAAAAAGATTTCTTTCCTTTAGATCTGGACCTACAGCAAACGTTCTGCTAGTCATAATAAAATAAGAGCACCAAAGAATTCTTCAGTGGATCATGTTCTGTAGAAACTGTGCTGTTGGTTACTGGGAACTGAGATATTAAAGGGAAAGAGACACCAGACTGTATACAGCTGTTTCCATCATCTTTGATACGTTGAATGTGATAGTGACCGATCGATAGCAGACGATACTTGTTGAAAATGAGAGTCATGAGCATGTTTCAATATATTTGGTTAAATCTTTGTAAAAAAGAGAACGAGGGAGAGAGAGAGAGAGAGAGAGAGATAGAGAGGTGGGGGGTAATTTGACAAGTTTGATGACATTAAAAGTATCTGGCGAGAATAGGGCCGGTTAGCTGGAGAATGCAATGTTTTAACACTTTAGCATTTAAACTGGCCATATCCGGCCAAAAGATTCTGCCTGTTTTATGTTCAAACTGGCCAGGTCTGACTTCTTGCACCAACCCTACAATATCATTCTAAAAAAAATTAACAGTTACCGCATCAAAATATCATAGCTACAAGATGTGGTTTAAAAAGCATTACTTTTGACAGAATAATGTGAATAATAAAGGGTAGGACCGGACGCCGTCTTGGGCTAGATTGAAGCAACCAGAGTTTTCACACTTGGCAACTGTGTATAACTGGTGGCGAGGTGAAGTGGAGAAATACCGTTGAACAAACCGGAAAGCCTGTTTTTCAATGCAACACCACGTAGTCAAACAAGTTTGTTTAGAAAGAGGAAAGAATGCTTCCAGAACATGCAATGTACAAAGATATTTACTGCCCTGTTGGCCGTCTGGCAGACGCTAACTGGGGATTAAACATCTATTTAGTGATTATTGAGACTTCGTGTTTATGTTGTAGATAACATTTTTCGCAAGTATTTCTGCTATATTACAGCTGCGAATAAATCATTTGGGAATTATGGGATTTGGTTGTGTAAGGAATATAAAGGGACACGCGTAAGAGGTTTCTGCCCTCTGTTTAGCTGTCTTAGGTGGGACAGAAACGAACTGCCTTGTTGTTCAGGAATAGTTGACATAAATCTGGTGGAGTTCCAGTCTGGTAGCTGGTTTGAACTAGAAGGTTCGGTTGTGGAGTGTGTTGTGCTGTTGGAATATGTGAGATGGATTGTCTCGATTAAGCTTCACTCACACGATTGAATGAAAATAGAGTTTAGGGCTGATTTTGGAGCTAAGAAAGAAATTTTTAAAAAATGTATAAGATTGATGTGTTGATCAAGATGCAGAAGGCGACGATATTAACTTATGCAGACATTTCATAATGGTAAATTATTGGGATTCATTGCCGGAGGCGTTGATGTGGGAAGAATTCGATAACTAATAGAGTCTTATTTATTGAAGTCATTGAGGACAATGATATGAGGGAGGAGGAGGAGTTAATATGAGATATGTGAAAAATACGGACAAAAAACAAGTTGAATAACTAGGAAGCATCAGTATCATCATTCGAGCTGCTAGAAATATCTGCCAAATATTCCTGAAATCACATACTGTTGTATAGAATACTGTAACATTGTAAAATAATATATCTTTAAAATAATGAAGCTTTGTAAAATAATGTGGCCTTACAAGAGAAAGAACAACTAGCTAGAACATTTACCTTTATAGAGTTGATCCCTCAAAATAGCTGGGAAATTTCAGATAAACTTAGATGAGCGAGTAAAAGATACTTTGATTCTGAGAAACTAGAAATCTGTTGATAATATTCAGGAGGGTAAGTGTTATGTCTCAAGCTGCTGCTATCTAGCACCTTCGGATGATCTCTACTCAATCGCTACACGACGGCTACTCAACTCCTCTACCACGGCTGGACTACCTCTATTTATATGTCTTGGGCGATCCTACTTCTTCGCTTGGGGACGTCGACACAACAGTAAGATGGATACAGATATCAGCATTTAGAAGGAAGATGGAATATAAGGTGTAACCTTGACAGTAGAGATAGATTTAAGACGATGAGTTTTAAGATGAGATTGTCCCTGAGAGAAATGAGACGAGGGGTTTGCATGTTTGGAATATAGTTTGAGTAGTGTCTAAGTTAGATCGACGTCCACGAATGAAATGTAGAGGAGGGACATTTTCTCATCGGATTGACTGTGTTGCTTTGGTAACTTCAGATTTCATAGTTTTGAGCCATTATGATAGAAGAAGTGAATCTTTACACTGCTTCGATCCCTGACCTAGTTGAAAGTCTGCCATCGCTGATGAGCTTTTCAAAATCCTTCTCGCACTAAGAAACCAGTCATAAACTGGAGAACTATCTCAAAATCTTCACACACTCACGCTTTTGTATACAAACACCCACAAAGACACACGCATACACACAGAGGAAGCGAGAGAAATGGCAAAATGGAGAGAGATAGAGAGAGCGAGCGAGAGAGAGAGAGAGAGAGAGAGAGAGAGAGTTCGTGTGTGAAACGCATATTCTTCGAATTTCAGGGAATACGATGTCTATTTTTATGGATTTAGTAACTTGATATCACCTGTCTATAGAAGCGTGTATTGAGAATCTATCTATCTAACTATCTATCTATCTATCTATCTATCTATCTATCTATCTATCTATCTGTCTGTCTGTCTGTCTGCCTGTCTCTCTTTCTGCCTGTCTGTCTGTCTGTCTGTCTGTCTGTCTATCTATCTGTTTGTCTATCTATCTGTCTGTCTGTCTTTCTATCTTTCTTTCTATATTTCTTTCTATCTTTCTTTCTCTTTCTTTGGTTATGGTGTGTGTTTGTGCTTTTATCTATGTCTACCTCCTATCTGTGTTTTTGCATTTCTCTATACACACACACGCACACACACACACACACACACACACACACACACACACACACACACACACACACACACACACACACACACACACACACATATGTACATACTCTCTCACACACAGAAAAATACGCATGCACAATACCTACACATACTCCAAAACCTGATATTCGATCCTCTGGATATCTAGGAGTAATTCAACTGGTATTAATTACTATTTTCATTCTTCTTTCGTTTATATTTTTAACTTTATTAATCTAGAACACATAAATAAACAAATACATCAGTACACGTGACATTTATGGGCGCTTTTTACATTAAATATTACTTCAAAAACCATGTTATACTGTCTGAACATTTTGCACATAAGTATGCTTGTATGTATGTATGTATGTATGTATGTATGTATGTATGTCATTGTTCCGTTTTATTTCAAGATTTGCTAATAGAGAAAGAGCCGGTTTCTATATGTGTATGTATGTATGTATGTATGTATGTATGTGATTACCTGAATGTTAAATTCTTAACTGGAAATGATAGTAGAGCGAGAAATCTTAGGCCAAGATTGAGTTGATGTTTCACTCTGTTCTGTATACTCTAACTTTGCTGACCGTCGCCCATAGATACCACAATTGCTGGTATCAGCGCGTTTAGGTGGAGTCGGAGTGAGTATCACGTTGCAGACATGCGTGCTCGCGCGCTTGTCAGTCTCTTTTCTTTTTGGAGTTCTTGCGATAATGCATTGTCTGGATTCTAACAAAAGAAATAATTCTTCTCTGTCATTGGAATTTAGGCCCCAACTAAACAGTTGCATCTTACATTTCAGTAATATCTTATATATTTCCACTGTATTACTTAAATGTTAAATGTGCTGACAACGACTTAGATAATTTCTTTGCTTGCCTGAAAATATAAGCTTTTGTGGACTTTTACTACTCAAGTGCATGAAAGATTTGGCTATAAATGTAAATAAATAATTTGAGCAGAAAAGCTTCAACTTTGGAAGCAATTGACTGTACAAAGTGCATTTCAGAAAATTTGAGATTTTTTCATGGGAGACATTTATTAATTTCAAAGAAGTACAAAACTCCTTCAAAATAGGATCCTCTGATTTCAATGCACTTGTTGTAGCACTCCAGCCATTTCGTGAAGGGTCCATGGAAGTCCTCCAGAGTGAAGGTGCTCAAGATGTTTGTCACTGCTTTCTTCAAAACGATTTTCCCCTGAGGTCCTCTTTCAGCTTGGGGAACAAGCAAAAGTTACAGGGACCATGGTCTGGACTGTAGGGAGGGTGAGGGACAGTTTTGATTCTATCTTCGTTAAGTAGTTGGTTACCAGAATGGATCTGGGGACTGATACATTGCTCTGGGGCACGTGCCGCTGATCCGAGGGGAATCTCTTCCTGAAATCCCACAAAATCTTCACAAAGTACCATTTGTTGATCTTCTGACCAGAGAGAAGCCAGTAGATGTAGATAATGCCCTTGCTGTCGGAAAGGTGGATCATCCTGAGCTTCCTGGTGAACCTGTTTGGGTCTGGAGGAGCTAGGATGCTTCCATTAAACACTCTGTCTCTTGGTGTTTGAATCGTACGAGTAGATCCAGCTTTTCTCACAGGGCATGAGAGATTCAGGTACTCTGGGATTGGAGGTAATGAACTCAACCATCTTCTTGCTGTCACCAACGCGTCTTTCCTTCCGTTCGTCTCTCTGCACTCTGGGAATAAAATTCGCTCAAATTTTGCGCATGCTCAGATCTTCGTGAATAATTCAGTGTACAATTTCGACGCCTAATCCAAACTGTATGCTTATTGTCTTTATAAATGTTCTTCATCCAGAAAATTGCGATTATGTTCTGATGTCCCTCTACCTCCTGCACCTCTCTCGTCTCTCACCTCTTCTCTACAATCTTTGAACTCCTTGTGCCAGTGACAAGATGCCCAGCTCCTACAAGTTAGTCCATTAGCAGTCTGGAGCATTTCATAAGTTTCTGTAGCGTTTTTACGCAGTTTAACACAAAATTTTATTGCATAGTGAGCTTCCAAGTTGTCTTCACATCCTAAATGCATTCTGAAAACTAGTCAGCTGTGACACGCAGTGTTTAGTAGGATGTGTTCAAAGTGTTGTTACAGCCGTCTCCTTTAATCTGCAAAAAGTGCCGGTAGGTCAGTATATTAGTTGTATTGTAATGATATTTCAAATTTGCAATAATTTAGGACAATAACTTCTGGAATGCACCTCTCAGATTTTCTCTCGCTTCTTCCCTAATTTTGAATAAATTGTTCAAATTCATTGGAATTGACTACAACACGAGTGAAAAAAAGCTTTGTTTTCGGTCAGATGAAAAAGGGGAAAAACGTTATCCCTATATTTCTTGTATAAGAATCGATGTATGTACCCAGCACGAAAAATATTGCATATTTTCCCAAAGTAGTCCTTTTTTCAGAAAGCTCTGTATATATTAATTTAGAATATATGTTTTGGTTAGCTGATAAAGCATAACGATTTAATACGAAAATTCTCCTCTCCGTCTTTTCACTTCTGTATCGAACGATAATATTGTCTTCTGTTTCCAATTTATCTTCTGTTTCATCCATCTGTTTCACATATATCCAATCAAAACATGATATCTCCACTCTACTCTCAAATATGTCCCATTATTAGATAATCGTCGAAATTGAAAATGAGAAACTCTGAGTAACGCTTTGTGAAATTTCAGCTTCTAATGAAATGTGCACACGTCTATATACAAGTGCACTTGCATTTATACAGGGTTCTCAGTTACTGCAGCGATGACGGAGTGACCCAAAGGTTACCTGCAAAAACATGAGCCCCTGAATTCGATCGCTCTGAATGGCTTCTGGGAAAATGTTTTTGTCTGTAGCTTCGAGTCGGTCCAAATCTCGTGAAAGAAACAGTGCAGACTAAAACTGCACCGAACAGTTGGCATCTTGTCAAACACGATCGCGCTGATTTTTCATGGGGATTGCACGAAGGGTACCTTTGTCTCTGGGATTCTCAACCAGATGTACAAGTAGATTGAACAACTGGAATACTCGTCGAAAATAACGGAAAATTCACATGTTATGCATGTGTGTGTGTGTATTTATGTTTCTATCAATACTTGTATAAGTTGGTATACAAGAGTGGCTGTTTGTATGAATACTCGTATATGCGGGTACTTGAAGTACGTTATAGAATCATAATCTAAGATTACAACCGAGCGAAGCCTCGGCTTTGATTTAATTAACAAGTATATAAAAAAACAATTCTCTCCTTTGCAATATGTGTGTGTGTTTGTGTGTGTGTGTGTATGTGCGTGCGCTCTAGCTGAGGGGGAGGGGTACCTTAGATTGTTCTGCATACTAAATACAAATATTGCAAAGTCCCAGATGTACAACTTAGGGATAAAACTTTGATTAACTAAGATTATCCTTGCAATTCATAGACTAAATATAATTTTTAAAAATGTAGCATATATTATAGAGGTAACTTAATTCAATAAAAATTTGAAATTTTGGCAAATATAGGAAATGCGGTGGGTGGATTTGATTTTACGCCAACTAGCGATAGGTAATGAGTATATATGCATATATATATATATACAAGTGTGTGTGTGTACGTATATATATATATATATATATATATATAT
>NC_068990.1:40304426-40310953 GCF_001194135.2 Octopus bimaculoides | reverse complement strand
TATATATATATATATATATATATGTGATACACATAGACACAAACAGACAATCACACACGCATATGTACTGGAAATACCACTTATGTTTATTTTATTTTCTTTTGGCAATATGACAACCTCAAAATGTTCTAGTCTCTATATGTGTTTTTATATGCATTATATATGCCTCGTATTTCATGATATGCCACTTTTTTTTTCTCTTTCAGATATTTTGATTTAAATAAGTGAAAATGCATGTCCTATCTGATTTCCAAAGCAGACAAATTGTTGGGGCGCGGATGGTTGGAACTTCAGTCATTCAAAAATGCTGAATTTTTTTTAATGTTCCAAGAGTTACAGCTTCTAAAATAATTTTGGCATTCCAAAACCAAACTAAAACCAACCCTGGCAAGCATAATTCTTGACGAAAGGCAAAGCTCACAGAGAAACATCGTAGAATTGTGGAACTTATTAATGTCTAAATGCCATAAACTGCAGTAGCAAAATTGACATCCGAGTTACACAACTACTAGGCCAACCTCGTGTCAATCAAAACCGTTTGTCGCGATGTCTATATAGTTGGATACCATGCAAAGGTTGCAGTTGCTAAACTTTTCCTATACTCATCAACCGAAAAAATGGTGGCTAGGCTATTGGAAGTGGTCAATGACTCAACGGAACAATGCTATCTTCTTTGATGAATCTTAATTCATCCTTTCCTTCCCATTTCGGGGAAAATTTATGTCTGGTGACTATTCAAAGAAGTCTTGAAACTTGACTTTTTGGTCTCTACCGTCAAGCATTGAGGTAAATCTGAGATGATTTGAGCTGCTGTATCACGGATTTCAATTAACCCTTTAGTCGTTCTACATGACAAATTTAATTATCTGTGTACTTTGGTTTTTCATGTCCATTTTATAGTACAAACATTATTCCTTGATGATGGCAGTCTTTTAGGACGATAATGCGCCGACTCACGCGGCTAATGTTATTCAAAATTGGTACAAATGGCGCAAAATTGAAGTAGGTAACGTTGAATGGTCCCCACAGTCACCGGAAATCAAAAACTTATGGTGCATTTTAGAGCGGCAAGTGGGGACCCTTTTCCCAATTGTATCATCACTGAAAGAGCTAAAGCAGATTTTACTTTAGATTGGCTCACAGTTTCCCTAATAAGAGCATGTGCAAGTCAATTCCTCGATGTATTAAAGTTGTGATTGATCCCAAATCTGGACCACCTCTGTCTTAAATAATAAAACACTCATTTAACAAGGTGTTTACTTTATTTTGTCCAATTCCCCCATCGCTCTGTATATATATATATGGAATAATTACTATGAAGCATTGTGTAGAATATATTGTATAAAAGATTGTGCGTAAGGTCAAAACAATGTGAAGTAAATGCAAGGTAAATCACAAGAAAACAAATATGTGAATTAATGTAGACTAACCTTGCATTCAATATTTCGCATTACTTTGGCTTTACCCACGATCTTTTATACAATATATATATATATATATACATACACATATAAATATATATCTGTTTATACACACACATATGCAAGAGAACCCCCAGAACTGGATGCCAGTATCTCAGCCTTATCTAAGCTTAATTAGATTACCAATGAAAAAAATCAAACAATACCAATGTAAGTAACCGCCACAAATTATGAATCCACAAACGCCTTCCACTTCACCAGAATGAAGGACAACTCGAAATAATGAAACTAAGATATAAGAAAGTCCCAAACGATCATAACATATGTGTATTCCCATCATCAGCTGCTTTCGACATTTGAGAAGTACCTTTTGATCAGGTGGTGTCAACAGCATTAAAAATATAAATGCTGCCTGAGGATCCACCAATTTATTACTATGAGTAACAACATAAGAGTAAACAAATAGTGATGACTTACAGCTACTCAATACAAATATATGTTGTTTTTGGCACTCCGTCGCTTACGACGTCAAGGGTTCCAGTTGATCCGACCAACGGAACAGCCTGCTCGTGAAATTAACGTGCAAGTGGCTGAGCACTCCGCAGACACGTGTACCCTTAACGTAGTAGTTCTCCGGGATATTTAGCGTAACACAGTGTGACAAGGCTGACCCTTTGAATTACAGGCACAACAGAAACGGGAAGTAAGAGTGAGAGAAAGTTGCGGTGAAAGAGTACAGCAGGGTTTGCCACCATCCCCTGCCGGAGCCTCGTGGGGCTTTAGGTGTTTTCGCTCAATAAACACTCACAACGCCCGGTCTGGGAATCGAAACCGCGATCCTATGACCGCGATTCCGCTGCCCTAACCACTGGGCCATTGCGCCTCCACTGTGAATGTAAGATTGTTGTTATTATTGCTATTGTTGTTGTTGTTGTTGTTACAGTTGCTGCTGTTGCTGCTGCCCATTGGTTGTTGTAGCTGTACAAGTAATGCTATTGTTAAATGTAATATGATAGCAGTGACATTAACAAATAATATTGATTTTGTAGTTGTTTATATTTCATTAAATAAAAAGGGAGTAGGGGGAAAGAGGGGGGCAGTAGCTGTAGCCCTTATAATATTTGCAGACTGATGAACTGGGTGTGGAGAATGTTCAGCTTGAACCTATGTGGATCAACATTAGCAGGGACAATGTGGTAATTTTGTGGAGGAAGGACTGTACTGGCAAAGTGTTTCGCATTGGACATAGGTAGGGAGTCACTGTAGAATTGATGAGAGATAAGTAGACCCAGGAGGAGAGACACAACAGGAGAGAGAGCATAAAGGTTCAGTAGAAATGGTAACCAGCTTGTTAATTCAGAAATGTTAACAGTAGAAGTGGCAGACAGAAGAAATAGCATCTGCGGGCCAAGGAACAGAATAGAATGTTGGTGAGTGAAAATTCGGTAATTAACCAAAAGGTTTCTTGTGACTGTGATGGCAGCAGAAGCAGTAGCACTTTCCTTGTGATCTGTTCAACATTCTGGTGTGGCCTTAACTGTATTACAATGTGTTTTGCACTTGAGATTTGTACATTGATAATAACTGATAAGGGCTCATGTATTTTCCAAAGTGTTGTGTCGACGTCCCCAGGTGAAGAAGTAGGATCTCCCAAGACATATAAATAGAGATAGTCTGGCCGTAGTAGATTGTTGAGTAGCAGTCGAGTAGCAGTTGTGTAGCGGTTGAGTAGAGATCATCCGAAGGTGCTAGATAGCAGTAGCTTGAGACATAACACAAAGAAACTTAGTCTTTGTGATGAAGCTATAATGGTGTTATATATGTGAAATCCCCATTAAGGATCATTAGAAAGTGTTTGGTGTTTTCAGAGCTGATACCAGAGTATCCAACCCTACATTTTGTTCTGTCTTCTCTCAGTATAGCAATCAGAGTCTTCTTATACAATATTTTTCTGCAACATCTTCCAACCGTTACCTTCTTTACAC
Organism: Octopus bimaculoides; assembly: GCF_001194135.2. Classification (NCBI taxonomy): domain Eukaryota; kingdom Metazoa; phylum Mollusca; class Cephalopoda; order Octopoda; family Octopodidae; genus Octopus; species Octopus bimaculoides. Next base: position 40,307,547 of record NC_068990.1, on the reverse strand, counting down.
TAATGGGGAAGATGTAGTTGAAAAGTTATAAAGAAATCTCGAGATTTATGATCATGCACATATTTCTGCGTAAATCTGTTACAGGGCAAAATTTGAAATATTTCATGCCAAATCATGTGTCATCATAAGACAACATGAACCTCTCAACCAGTTCTTTTTTTTTTTAACTAAATTTTAGTATTTTTAATTCAATTAAGAATTTTATGTCAGTTATTTAGGGTGCAGCTAAGATTTCCTTGTGCATAGCAATGGCCTTGGGAGTTCACTTCTTTAAAAGTGATGGTTGTTTACATGTGTATGTTTGTGTGTGTGAATGTATATTTATCATCATCATCATCATCATCATCATCATCTTCTCCTCATCATTCAACATCTGTTTTCCATACTGGCAGGAATTGGATGGTTTTACAGGAACTGGCTTGTTGGAGCACTCCACCAAGTTCCAGTTGTCTGTTTTGGTATGGTTTCTATGGCTGGATGCCCTTCTTAATGCCAACCACAGAGTACATGGGGCTCTTTTTACAAGGGACTAGCATGGGCACATTTTGATATAATGCCAGCATGAGTACTTTTTTTTACATGACGATGGTATGGGAGTTTTCTTTAGTGGTGCTAGCAGAGATGAATTAAAAGTGCTAGTGATGAAATATGATTAACGTTACAAAATATTTCCTTTATTTTATTCCTCAGATGTGGACATGAGAAATAAACCATGAAAGTTAAACATATAGAGCAGATATTGTATGAATCTACAGTAGGGTGGCTGGTAAGTAGGCTATTGTGTTTATATGTGTGTACAAATGTGTGGTGGAAAGTGAGCAAGGCAGGAAGCATTGCCTTCATAGGATCTGGAACTTGTATTTTGCTAAAATAAATATTATGACAGTGCTATTCAGTGTGTATTCACAATGAGGGGTCATTAGAGATTGTTGGATGTTTCCAGAACCAGTGCCAGAGTATTCATGGCCTTAGGTCTGCCCTACAACCTGTTCTCTCTGTACAACAATGAGAGCCTCCTTCTCTTCTGTCATGACAACAAAGTGGAAATCACCATTCTGATCTACATACAATCTAACTATCCAACTGTCGGTTCTTTGAGGAGGTAAAGTAAATCCTTTTTTGCTGTCTCCTTAGCAGTGTTCCAATAGCCTAATGGCCTTAGTTTATATCTCTTCATGTGTGATTATGGATATTAAATATTAAAGGCTATGCGTGGGATGATTGCGTATTCATGTCCAGAAGCTTAGTGGTCAAAAGATGTATCATTTACTGTACCAAGGGTTTATATATATTCCCATATATGCACAAAATGTTTTAAATAAATAAATAAATAAATGAAAATTGTTATTCAAGTGTTGAGTTTATATCTGAAAAATCTTGTCTTCTGTTTTTTCTTTCTCTTCTTCACTCACATATTTCTCCCTCATTCTATCCATCTGTCTCTCTCTATATATCTTCCTTCTTCATTAAAACAAACCCAATCTTTTCCTCTTGCCTTCCTTTCACTCCAAAATAATTATTCCTCCTGGGGTCATGAGGTCAAAATCATAATTTTTTTTTTTTTTTTAACCGAGAGAAAGTTATGATTCAGATTGAAGGAAGTGGGTAAAGAGAAAGAAAATTCAGTTATTTATTTATCATATTTGCTCTCTGAGTCCATAAACATCATCAACAGCAGCCACAACAACAACATCATCATCATCATGATTATCATCTTTAATATTATTTGAAATTTTATACTTTTTACATTTTCTTTTTTTTTTTTTGTTTTTCCTGTGTTCCTATTTTTTTTTATATCTGAAAGATTTTAAGAAATGATCAAAAGAATGTCAAAGGTCTATTAAAATCTAATTTGGAATTTTAAAAATTAAGGGGAGTTTCTTCAAAGAATTAACCACCATCATCATCATCATCATCATCATCATCATCATCATCATCATCATCATCATCATCATTACTATTATTATTATTATTATTATTATTATTATTATTATTATTATTATTATTATTATTATAATTTTGTTATCATTTCCAAAATCTTCCTCTGATAAAGAATTTGAAAATAAGTTTCAAAAAGTGATAACGAAAACAAAAGAAAACATTGAAGGAAGTGTGTGTGTGTGTGGGGGAGGGGAGTACGATAAAAAAATAAACTCTATAATAAATAACCAATCTTGATTATTTAATTTTTTTTATGAAATATTATTTTTACTTCTTTTATATTTCATTTTTGTTTGTATTTGCATTTTTCTATATTTTCAAAGACTTACAATCAAGTTAATTATTAATTGAACATTTTCGATGAAGCTAATGGATGTTTTCTTTTTTTTATGTTTGTTCTTATTGCAGTTGTTGTTGTTGTTGTTGTTGTTGTTAGTGATATCTTGCTCCATAATCTGTGGAGATGTTTATCAATGAAATTAATAAATTTGATTAAAATCTTGAAATCTTGTGTTATTGCCATGGTCAAAAATGAAAAATTAAAAAAAAAAAAAAGAATTAGAATAATGAAAACAACAACAACAACAACAGGAATAATAGCAATGTTGGTAATAATAATGATAGGAGTTGCAGCAGCAGTAACAACAATAACAACAATAATAGCAATAATAATAATAATAATAATAATAATAATGATAATGATAATGATGATGATGATGATAATAATAATAATAATAATAATAATTAGTATTATTATAATAATAATTATAATAATAATAATAATGATAATAATAATAATAATAATAATAATAATAATAATAATAATAATGATGATAATAATAATGATAATAATAATAATAATGATAATGATAATGATAATAACAATAATAGTAATAATAATAATTTTAAAATGATTCCTTCTCCAGAAAGCCTCAATGCTTTATGAAAATAACGATATTGATGATGCGATTGTAGATGTGGAGGTGATGGTGATGCTGACGGTGGTTGTGGTGGTGGTGGTGGTGGTGTAGAAGGTATTGGTGTCATTGACAGTAGTTAAATTAGTGAAGTCGATGATGATGATGATGATGATGATGATGATGATGATGATGATGGTGGTGGTGGTGGTGGTGGTGGTGATGATGATGATGATGATGATGGTGGTGGTGGTGGTGGTGGT
>NC_068990.1:40303315-40304213 GCF_001194135.2 Octopus bimaculoides | reverse complement strand
GGTGGTGGTGGTGGTGATGATGATGATGATGAGGAGGAGGAGGAGGAGGAGGAGGAGGGGGAGAAGGACACGTTTCTTATATCGATAATAAAAAAGAATCTAGAAATAACAGACCAAATAAAAAAAAAAGAAAAGCAATGAGTGGGAGAACAAGGGAGATAACAAGTTAGAAGGAAAAGATGATGTAGATAATAAAGAGGTTGATGATGATGATGTTGATGCTGATGTTGGTGATGATGATGTTGCTGTTAGCAATAATGATAGTGATGATGTTGAAGATGGTATTGTTAAAAATAATGGTGATGATGGTAGTGGTGGTGATGATGATGATGTGGTGAAGTTCATGGTGAAGATGAGTGTGATAATGATGATGACGATGACAATAGTGTTGGTGATGATAATGTAGATAGCTGACTTTGTAAAAGAAAAATAAGCCATTCTACAGTGTTTGTTACTAACAAAAGAGAATCACAGACGGGACAATTCCATTGACAGACTGGTAGCGATGGACGTAGTCCTGGTAGTGTTGTTAATGGTGGGTGCGAACATGGAATGGTGATGGTATATTTCATCATCATCATCGTAACATTGTTACCAATACCACCACTACCACTACCGCTGTAACTGTCAATAATAGCATAACAATCACTACTAATACTATCACTCCTAATACTTCCACCACCACCAACACCAATACAAACACTACCACTAATCCTCACCACCGCCACTACCACCAATACCACCACCACTGCTACCAATTTCTCCACTACAACAAATACCACCACTGCTAATGTAGCATCACTTCTAGTTTCATAACCGTTCATGCCACCACCATTCACTGCCACCACCACCACCACCACCACCACCTCCTCCTCCTCCTCCTCCACGACCACGACCA
>NC_068990.1:40300467-40302642 GCF_001194135.2 Octopus bimaculoides | reverse complement strand
AATAATAGCATAACAATCACTACTAATACTATCACTCCTAATACTTCCACCACCACCAACACCAATACAAACACTACCACTAATCCTCACCACCGCCACTACCACCAATACCACCACCACTGCTACCAATTTCTCCACTACAACAAATACCACCACTGCTAATGTAGCATCACTTCTAGTTTCATAACCGTTCATGCCACCACCATTCACTGCCACCACCACCACCACCACCACCTCCTCCTCCTCCTCCTCCACGACCACGACCACGACCACCACACGACGACGACGACGGCTTAAGTTGTTTGCAACAAAAGCTGAAATTGTTGGCTACTATGGGACATTTTCTCAAGGTGGAATTCCTTGAAACGGTTATTATTCTGTAGGAAAACAATAAGAACTTTCTATTCTTTTGATTCTTAACCATAAAATGTTCTATTAAGAAATGAAGCAAAGAACGAAACACATTCCAAGAATTTCCTCCAGGCTGATATTTTTCCTCTTCAGTAAAGTGTTTCACTTCATGAATGTGAAACGTTTCGCTTCACAAATAGGCTAATTAGACATATATTTAATTAATAAGTCGCAGGTTATGTCATGTTAATGATTTCTAAAGACAATGATACGGTTCTATATTTAAGAGACGAGGAATTATGTACATTATTTACATTATACCTTGGGAATGAGAACCCAGGTTCGAAATTTCCCCAAGACACCTGAGGAAGGTATATCAGCCGAAACGTTGTGTTAACAACAAAGAATATGAGGACAAATATCCGTCAAATGTAAATAATGTACATAATGTAAACAATGAAATAGTTCTATACATGATTATCAACGACGAGAAATTTTAAGAACTTCATACCACCTAATCAAAAAAGAAAACTAAACATGTGATTTATGCACATTTTCTTTATATCACCGTAATTTCAATTTCAAATTACTAATACTGTTTCATATTATGATGAAATGGTTATCTCCCTTGTAACAGCTGTGACAATTAGGGGGCCACATATACAATAAAATAAAATTATTTGAAGATTTTATTGTCGAGTTGTTACAAAGTATAAACCCCACACAAGAAAGCTGCTTATATGTATGAGACAGTGCTGCTGCCGACACTCAAGATATTGGACCCTATTCAAAATATTGCCATTTGACATAGTGGCATTAATCCGTTACAATGTGTTGTTTTCTTTTCTCTACGTGGACATGTTAGCTTCAACGTAATGTATAAACAGCTACAAATTTAGTCCACTTTCATTTTCAATTTCACTGTGACTAAACCATTCGAAATGTTTCATAGTTTACTTAAATCATGCTGCTACTGCTTATACTAGTACCATAAAGTAATCAATCCCGTATAAATTATCTCTATTACTGTACAAGGTATACAGGATACCGTCCACTTGACCAACGATATATGATTAAATCTATCATGTGATGTAGAATTTACTGCAACCCTAAATAATAATACAACAGATAAGGAGACCTAATTGGATTATATGAAGGAGAACTTAAAAATCGCTACGCCAGTCACATAGCCTCCTTCCGACATAAGGACAAAAGCAAAGCTACTAAGTTGGTTAGTATGTAGTTTGCAAGATAACGAAACACCACATGTGATTAAGTGAAAAATAATTGAGAAATCCATATCTTATGTTAATGGATCGAATAAATGTAGGCTTTGTTTAGCTGAAAGAGCGCAGATCCTGTTCAGATCTAAGATCCTAACTCTCCACTGAACACTAGATCTGAAATTTTCAGCGGATGCAAGCATATGTATAAATATATTTTGAAGAACTGGAGAAGTTCACCTATTCCTGATTAACTTGTTGATATCCTCCCAGCCTTATAATTTAAGGTCTAAAGAGGATAACTCTTTTACCTTTTTTACTTTTTATATTTTGATTTTTGTGTTTTCCTTTTCCGACTTTCGTTTTCCAGTTTTTTTAACCTTCCGCGTTTGCTATATGCTGCCTTCTCAGTTTTCTTCGCGTTTCTTCTCTTATTCATTTTTTTGGAGTTCGTTATGGTATATGGTTTGTGTCTGATGAATATGTTTGAGATATTTCTCAACATATGAAACTATTAGTAGCACTTAAAGACATGTATTGTGTCCATTATTTACATTATTTACATTCGAGGGATATTTGTCCCTCGAACAATATATATATA
>NC_068990.1:40297869-40299342 GCF_001194135.2 Octopus bimaculoides | reverse complement strand
ATATATATTACTTATATACTTATACGCGTTCATGTATGTTTGTGTGCGTGCGCACGCGCGTGTGTATGTGTGTTCATTGATGTCCTAAAGTTTCTAACTGATAGCATATTTGAAATTCAGTTTTGGTTTGAAATATAATGAAAGACGAACTCTTAAGTACGTATTTTACCAGCCTCGTGACAATTGCGTGACAACATCAATTACTACTACTACTACAACAACTACTACTACTACTACTACTACTACTACTACTAATAATAATAATAATAATAATACAACCACCACCACTACTACTACTACTACTACCACCACTGCTGCTGTGACTTCTACTACTACTACTACTACTACCACCACCACCACCACCACCACCACCACCACCACCACTACCAGGTTTTTAAATGTTAATAAATATATATAAAATGATAAAGAGAAATACTTATTAATTTTTTTTTGTATATTCCTCGTTCAAAGTCCCCCAGCATTTTTGCACACAATTTGTTTAATTTCTCTCATCTTTTTTCTTTTCCTTTCTTTCTTTCTTTCTTTCTTTCTTTCTTTTTTTTATTACCGTTTCTTATCTCTTTGAAAATGTCACACAATTTTCAATGGATTTTATGTGACTATTTCTATATTTTCTGCTTTCAACTGAAGATGGCAGGCAATGTTAAGAATCCTTTAAGTTATATTGCCTTTGTAGCAATACCTATTGTTCATCGTTACATTTTAATAAGCATTGTTCGTCAGACATCCATCGACACAATCATCAGACAATGACACAGATTTAGTAACTAAACAAACTACTTTTTATCATACCGATGACACACATTCAACCCAACTTTGGTTTAGAAAGCCAATTTTAAAAGTGTTCAGCTTTATTACCCCTCAAGTGACAGTAGCAATCTAAAGAGATAGTCTTGCAATTGGCATGGTCATTTTTATTCAAACCTTTTCTTTCTTTCTTTCTTTCTTTCTTTCTTTCTTTCTTTCTTTCTTTCTTTCTTTCTTTCTTTCTTTCTTAATATCTTTGTCTTCTTAGTTTCCATAATTATCTCCCTCTTCCCTCTGTTGCTCTTCAACCCTCCATCATTTCTCCTCTTCCTTCCCTGCCTCTCTGTCTGTCTGTCTGTCTGTCTGTCTCTGTCTCCGTCTCTGTCTGCCTTTCTCTCTGTCCCCCTCTCTGTCTCTCTCTGTCTCCTAGCCAAAACAATAACAATATTTGATAACTATGATAACATGGACGTTTCTTGATAAACAACTCAGGTTTTCAGTTGACAATGGCGTGTCAGAGACAAAAGCTGGCCGCACCTTACTGTTGTCAATGAAAGGTAAAATATTGTTCCACGCCAAGCCATCTAATTATATAGCTGATGGTGAGCACCTGAACATGACAGACTTCATACACCTACACACACACACACACACACACACACACACACACACACACACACACACACACACACACACACACACACA
>NC_068990.1:40296346-40297608 GCF_001194135.2 Octopus bimaculoides | reverse complement strand
TATATATGTATATATATATATATATATATATACATATAAATAATACTATATATATACACACGCACATATATATGTATAATACATATATAACATACATACATTTATATACATATGCATATATATGTATGTATAATATATTCAAACTACATTCCATAACATAAAACTGGCAGAAGAATGGATAAAATTTCTCAATAGTTTCCTAGTGATTTTGGTTTTAATGAAAAACTACTGTTATTCCGATTGCTACTTCAATTTCGCTTTGAATAATTCTTTGAAGATTTCTTCATGTATTATCTGAGTAAGAATCACAGAACATTAAATTATTGAACAGTAAAAGTCTGACCAATATTCAATCATTGATCAAAGAAAGATTAAAAGGTCCTGAAAAATATATTAATAAATAAGTAAAAATAAGAAATAAATCAAAAAAATTCTTCTTGCTGAGAAGTAATGGTTTCAACTGCTTCTCAAAGAATAGCAGTTCATTTTCTTCTTTTGCCTTATAATTATTATTAGTACTACTATGAGTATTATTATTTTGAAAGATACTTTAGATAGCAACACTGATACGTATGATCGACAAAATTTTTTGCAAGACAAATATGTGTGTGCGTGTGAGTGTGTGTGTTTGTGCATGTGTGTATGTGTAGAAAATGTATGTACAACTTTATATAAACACCACATACACAGACGCACCAAATAACGCACATTTGTATATAATTTTATGTATGAGTAACAGCCTTCCTTTATACATGCTTTCAAAAGACGGCTGTGTACTAGTTTTATCTTTTTTTTACTATCAATGCTGTTTCTTATGTTTGCATGAATTTCTTGCAGTGTGTTTAGAACTGCACAACGTCTAAATCCATCGTCAATGTTTGAAGACTTTGATAGTCTCATCTACTGGATGATGTGATGTTGTCGTATGTTGCTAGCTCTTTATAATGGATTGGAGTACAGTGGGAGGTGTAGGTCAGTGGTCTTCAAATACTTTTGACCTAAATTTTATAAAATTATATTATATTTTTATAATCTAATATTATTTGAAATTGAATAAAATATTAAAATATGTTGTGTGTTGTTGAATTAAAACCAATTTATTTCAAATAAATCTTAACAAAAACTTATATGCTTCACTCAATCGTATGGAACCATTGACATAGCTATTCTCACCCTCACATACCTCACGCACACACACGCGCATATATATATATATATGTGTATATATATATATATATATATATATATATATATATATATAT
>NC_068990.1:40292921-40296101 GCF_001194135.2 Octopus bimaculoides | reverse complement strand
TATATATATATATATATATATTATATGGGTAGCTAATTCGCAATTTTACAATCTAAAGGGCAAAAATATATACGTTACTAAAGGGAACAAGGGCACTAATCAGCATTAGTGTTGCTAGAAATAAGAGACAAAACAACTCAAAAACCAAATAGCCATTAATGTAGTGCTTTTGTTGGCTATTGAGTTGTTTTGACTCTTGTAAACCGATTCTTCTGGAACTCTTGGGACAAATATGTAGGGTTTGGTCAGATGAGGGTTGTGATGATGATTATTTCCTTCTCATATACACATATTGTTACTTTTACAAAATAATTTTTAATGTTGAATTTTTTTATTTTAATTCTTAATTTTTAATATTTACTTTTATTGGCATCTATCAATTTTTAGATATTTCTAATGTTAATTTTAATTTCGTAATCTTTGTTTTTGAAGTTTTAATATTTTTCCTATTTAATTTATTTTTCCTATTTAGTCTTTATTTGTAAATGTTTAATTTTTTAAATCTTAATTTTTTGAAATTTTATATTTATTTTATTTTAGTTTTAATTCTTAAATTTTAAGTTAAAAAAAATTAAGAATTCTTGCTTTTAATTTTCCCTTTTGAACTTCACATATACATAGTAACAATATTTTTCTTAAAATCTCATAATTAAGTCGATCAGATTTGCCCCCCTCGAACAGTTAAATGGTTCGGTGATATTTCTTGGTTCACATCAACGGTGTTTTTTTTTTCTGTAACGGACACGAACGACAACTGAAGAACAGCTGCAGTAAATTGGATGAAAGTATACTCGATGCTACCGGGAAATTCCAAGTTCTGGATGTAAATGTTTCATGCTTGTATTATATTTCTTATATAGGCCTCTATTTCAACGATATTGAGATCTTCTTTTGTCGAGACATACGGTATAGATACACACACACACACACACACACACACACACACACGCACATACGCACGCACACACACACACACATACACACACATACACACACATTGTTCTGTTTTGGCATGTTCGGATAGTTTCGATGAGAAGGGATTACTACTGGAAGAAAATTTTGGCTACTTTACAAGCAGGAAATTTCGGAGCATTGATTGTCGTTACCAATACCTGTAACAAATAAAAAGTTTTTATTGCATACAATATTGCAGTTGCACCGTAATGTGTGAGAACACTTCAGTATATGACAATGAGACAAATAACAAAAAAAAAATAAAGAAAATTTAAAGAACAAACAGAAAACAGAAATAATCATGAGCTAAGTGAATACACACGAACATCTAGACAACGAGAGTTTATTGTGCGACACCGCAAATAAGTGCAACATAAACAAAAGTAACTCCAATAACTACAAACAAACAAACAACAGCAAAAACAATATATATGTATACACACGCTTGTCAAGCGAAACAAAATAATAAACAAAATAAGTTTTGGCTTTTCTCACGTTGCCAGCAAGTGTAGAACAAATTACTACAATGTGTGTAGCTTTAATGATTCGCTAGCCAAACAACAAGTTTTGCATGGTGCCAAAAATATGTTTTAATGAAAAGGGCTTGTGAACAGTTTGAGTCAGAGCAAGCAAGAAAAAGCCCATGTTTAGCTGTTATGTGAGTACAGTATTCCTTAATAAATAAAGCTTACTCTATCTTTGGCTTTATCTACATGGTGTTCTCTCATCACCTCAGAAAGCTGACTGTGGTCCGTTCCATAATATTTGTGTATATTATTCAAGTAGTCCTCTTCTCTTAAAAGCACTGTGAACGCCATGTCACTGCTTTGACGAAAGAGAGAGCCAACTCATTATTTTCAATTTCTTTCTACTGCGGTTCAGCTTTCTTCTTTTGGTCCTCTTTTCTTTTTCTTTTTGCTTTTGACTTTCTCTGTTGAGCCAGTTTGATACTAAGTTGGTATTTGAATCTGTGTTTTTGGTCTCCTCAATGTCGTTTGTCGTTGACGAATCCGCTGTAAGGATGGTCTGCGGGATTCTTGAAGGGGCTATTCAGATGACATGTCCTGACCACTTGAGACGAGGCTCAAGGATGGCAGTTTCAATGCTCGGAATTTCTGAGCAATTGAGGAGTTTGTTGTTGGTGCGTCGGTCCTGTTCTTTGATGTTGAGGATCTGCTGAAGCTTGGCTTGTTGGAAATGATCAAACTTTTGCAGTTTTTTCGATACAGGGCTCATGTCTCGCAGGCGTAAAACAATGTGATTAGAACGGTGCAGAACCAAGAGTTTTGTGTGGAGGGAGAGCACTTGGTTGTTGAATACTCGCTTGCTGAGTCTTCTGAAAGCCCAGTGAAGCATATTTGATGGAGTGGTCGATGTCTCTTTCGCATGTTCCAGATTGTGAGAGAGTGTTGCCGAGGTATTGAAAGTCGTTAACAACTGCCGGAGGCGTGTACCCAATGTTGATGGTAACTTCTGGTATTTCTTGTCCAGGAACAGGCTGCGCCCATATCTTCCTTTTGTCCGCATTCACTTCCATCCTAAAGCGATTGGAGTTTTGGATCTCGGACAGTCAAGTTTAAAGAGTCCGCCGTCCAGGCGATAGCGAAATCAACATCAGGAGAATCGCGTGGGATCTCGTTCGTTGAGCATCGCCGCTCGTCAGTTCATGAGGTTAATGCTTTGTGTGGCTACTCGAATCGTTTTTGATTTTTTCTTTATCAACATGCCATTGGGTTTTAATTGACACTATTATAATATATTTAATATATCATAGTATTTTATTGTATTTATACTATACACTTCGACCGTTTGAACTAGAGCTAGCTTTCAACGGTTTTTCTCATGAGTTGAAAGAGGCGAGCTATCCTTTTAATCCGGACTATCAGCGAGGTCTTCATCAGAAGATCTCGCTGATGAGAACTAAGATTATAATGATCAGAGTTTGAAATCACGTAGTAAGGATATATCTGTTTAGTTCAGTTTGTGAGTTTATCTCACCATAGAAAGGTGCTTTAGCTCGATCTCTCGCTTTTCACGAATTCATGCGGTTAGTGCTTTGTGTGGCCACTCGACTCGTTTTTGACTCTTATTTCTCGTAATGCCGGTATTAATTTGTACCCTTGCTTATTAAGATGCCTTTAGCTTTTCATTGGTAACGACCACCTATATTATGATATATTTAATGTTTTATAGTATTTTATTATATATATATATATATATATATAT
>NC_068990.1:40290142-40291843 GCF_001194135.2 Octopus bimaculoides | reverse complement strand
AAGACCGGGCGTTGTGAGTGTTTATTGAGCGAAAACACCTAAAGCTCCACGAGGCTCCGGCAGGGGTTGGTGGCAAACCCTGCTGTACTCTTCCACCACAACTTTCTCTCACTCTTTCTTCCTGCTTCTGTTGTGCCTGTAATTCAAAGGGCCAACCTTGTCACACTGTGTCACGCTGAATATCCCCGAGAACTACGTTAAGGGTACACGTGTCTGTGGAGTGCTCAGTCACTTGCACGTTAATTTCACGAGCAGGCTGTTCCGTTGATCGGTTCAACTGGAGCCCTCGTCGTCGTAAGCGACGGAGTGCCAACATATATCTGCCACACTCTGTGCATACGTATATCGCTCACGCTGTGTGTCTGTGTTAGTATGTATTTGTGTGTGTGTGAGTGGGTGTGTGTGTGTGTGTGTGTGCGCGTGTGTGTGTGTGTGTGTGTGTGTGTGTGTGTGAATGTATGTGCGTCAAAAATTTTATTAGGGCGACAAAATTGAAAGTCCCTCAAAATGCATCAGCAGCGAGCAAAGAAACATCTTTACATCTCTGCTTCAAATGGAAAAAAACCCAAATCTTTCCTTATCGAGACGTAATAAATTACTCCAAATGAAGCAGAAATCTGTCCTGAACAAGAGGCCTATCCGTTGGCGAAGACATGGTCTGATAGGGAAATGAAATTGAAATAAAGGCATTCTATTGTAAAAATTGCCCGGCAACGACGGGCTCTTCAGCTGGTGTGCGTGTGTGTGTACATATATATGTACATACACATATATACATACATACATACATACATACATGTATATAAATATGTATGTATATATGTATGTGCTACGTGTGAATGAGCGTGTGTGTGTGTATATGGGTAAGATGCTTGGTGTATGCATGTATACGGAATATGCAATCGTCGTGTCTTCTTCATTCAATATTCCAATACTTTGCCTATAACTGATTACATAGTGACGGTCATATCACCAAATATTTACTTAATAACCTTGAGTGAGAAAATAAGAATTTAGAACGAAAAAACAACAACAAAAAAAAAGACCCACAGAAGCAGATGAGAGAAATTTTTGCGAAATTCAATCAGTTAATGGCATGGTCAGAATATTCAACATTTTAGAAAGGCTCAGTAATTAAGTACAAGCATTATTATATAAGCATCGATAATATGTGTTTGTTTGTTTGTGTCTAGGTGTTGTGTGCGCGTGTGCGTGGGTATACGTATGCGTGTGTGTGTGTATGTATGAATGTAAATATATATTATGTTTATATTACAGCATATTATGTGTGTTTATGAGTATACGTACGTGTATGGTGGTTTTTTGTGTAGAGAAAGAACAAATCTAAACGGGGAAAAGAATTCACTACCTTCAAAGCAGAGATTTTATATAATTTTATCTCTTTTTTTTTTTTCAAACGAAAAGAAATATTTCACTGCTCCTATGCACCGTTTGTTTCGCTCTTACAAGCTCATCATAGCAAAAACAAAACAAAACAAACAAACAAAAAGAAATTACATATGTATATGTGCATGCATGTATGGATGCGAGTATAGGTATGTGTGTAAGTATGTATGCATGTATGCATGTATGTATGTACGTCTGTATGAATGTATGCATGTATGTATGTGTGCATATTTCTGTGTGTGTATATATATATGTATGTATGTATGTATGTATGTATGTATGTGTGTATATATA
>NC_068990.1:40288802-40289833 GCF_001194135.2 Octopus bimaculoides | reverse complement strand
ATACGTACATATATACATATATATATATACATGTATATATATATATATATATATATATATACATACATACATATATGTATATATATATATATATAAATATATATGTATATATATATATATATATATATATGTATATATATATATACATGTATGTATGTATGTATACACATACGCACACATACACATAGATACAAGCACCTGATTGTGAAGGAGAAGAAAAACGAGTAGTGTATGTGTGTGTGTGTGTGTGTGTGTGTGTGTGTGTGTGAACACGTATGTACGTAAGTATACCATATATTTTTTTTTATCTTGTCCTGGTTCCAGCATTATTCTTCTGTTCTCTTCACCATATCAGTTATCTGCCCCACACCCCATCAAATTCTATTTTTTCTGCACCCGGAGCTACAGTTTACACAATCCTATAAAAATACAGATGCAAACACGCATATACACATACACATACACATACACATACATGCCTACGCACATATTCACAAACACACACACACACACTCACACACACACACACTCAAACACACACACACACTCACACACACACACTCACACGCGTGCTTACAAACGCACAGACAGCACACACCCATGCAAGCAACATAACATAACACTCATTTAATTTACTCAAGTTAACCAACATACTAGTTCACCTATAAAAATATAGAACCAACCCTACCTGGCGTGCACACTTCCCCACTTCCACATACATTCCAACACATACACGCTTTGATATGGAATCACATATGTAGTCACATACACTGAACTTCTCACACACATACACACATTTATTAATAGTTATAAAACAAATGACCATACATGCACATTAATTTATCTATCCATCTATCTATCTATCTATCTATCTATCTATCTATCTATCTATCTATCTATCTATCTATCTATCTATGTCCTGTTCTCACGTATGAATATATATATAAAATTAAGGAATATATATATATATGTGTGTATATATATGTATATATATATATATAAATATATATATATATATATATATATATATA
>NC_068990.1:40281572-40287910 GCF_001194135.2 Octopus bimaculoides | reverse complement strand
CTCTTTGTCTCTTTTTCCCGTTTTCTCTATGAATTTATGTATCTATCTCTATATATTTCCTAAAACACACACACACACACACACACACACACACACACACACACACACACACACTCCTTCCTAGTCATGTTCATCCCTCGTTCTCTCGATTTCTCAATCAATATTTAAAAAAAACTGAACGCAAAACGCCTGACTGGTGGTAGTCTATATTGGCAAGAACTGTATTTATTGGTATCAAAGTAAAAATATTCAAGCTGATGTGTTGTTTGTGGGGCAGAGCTTCAAACGTTTCGGACAACTGTTCTTCTTCAAGTAACAGCGTTTTCACTACACATTCTTTCCTCTTAATCTACATTCATGTTCTTCCCTATCATTCTGTATTTCTTGTCTTTCTTTACATGTATATATATAAAGAGAGAGAGAGAGAGAGAAAGAGGGCGCAGGGGGAGGGAGAGAGAGTGTGTTCGTGTGGGTTGATGGGGTGAAGCCGTGGTCGTAGGGATGGACGCACTGGGAGAAATGGTAGTAATGTTGAGCGTGGGAGTAGTAATGTTATTGTTCGTGCTGTTAGGGTAGAGCTCTTGGTGTAATATTGTACTGGCATTAGTTGTTGTTTAGCTACAAGCCAGCTCAGACAAGAGAAGACTTATTATCGATGATATTCTAGTATAGGTCATCCCGTCCTTTTGGTGTAACAGGACAACATTATGCAATGTGTTCGACCATTTATTAAAACAGCTAAGTGGAATTTGAGGGATATATGGAGCTATTTTTAGGTCTTACATTAGCTCACTGTTATTGTTGTTGTTATTGTTATAGTTGATGATGATGATGATGATGATGATGATGATGACGATGATCATGATCATGATGATGGTGATAATGATGATGGTGATGATGGTGATGATGATGATGACAATGATGTTGATTGCTTAACAGAACACACTTCTCAGAAATGGTTTTAAAAAAATCCGATTTTTCACTCAAAGATGACCAACGTTCTGGTTGACCTATTAAATTGATAATTACTTAATCAAAGCCATAACTGAATCTGATTGTCATATAACTATGTGAGAGAATGCAAAGAGGTTAAATGCATCATACACAACAATTGAAAATCACTTAAAATGTCTTGGACTTGTTAATCTTGATATTTGTGTTCCACATAAATTGAAAGAGATTCATTTAAAACAACGAATCAATATTTGCGATATGCATCTCAAACACAAATTTTTGGAAACGAATCATCATTGGTGAGGAAAAATAGATTGTCTACAATAGCATCAATCGAAAGCGATCATGGTCCAAACGTAATGAACCAGCACGAAACACATCGAAAGCTGGACTGCATAAAAAAGGTCATGCTGTCAATTTGGTGGGATTACACAGGTGTTGTGTATTTTGCGCTGCTTCCAAGGAACCAGACGATCAATTTAGATATTTACTGCCAACAACTAATGAAGCTGGAAGAATCAATCATTGAAAAACAGACAGAATTGGCAGATCGTAAAAGACTCGTGTTCCACCATGACAACGCTAGATCGCACACGTCTTTGCTAACTCGTGAAAAATTATTGGAGCTTTGTTGGGAAGTAATATCACATCCACCACATAGCCCTGACCTTGAACCATCAGATTACTATTTATTTCGAAGTTTGCAAAATACTTTGAATGATAACATTTTCAATATTGATGATGACCTAAAATCGCACTTGTTTCAGTTTTTCGCTAATAAGGACCAGAAGTTCTCTAAGCGCGGAATCATGAAGTTGCCAGAAAGATGGCAAAAGATCATCGAAAAGTTCATTCTATGTATGAGAAAAAAAAAAAAATGACTGTATTTCACACTAAAAGACCGAAATTACTTTCTTGCCAACCCAATATGTATATCTGTATATATACTTAAAAGAAGGCAAAGATGAAATGATGGTATCAATATATCATAAGTTTAACATCGGTTACATTTGTTACAGTACCATTTCGCTTTGAACCACATTACACATAAATAATGTAGAATAGTATTAAAAAATGCAAAAGCTGCAGGAAAAATAACATGGCTATGGGAATTTCCATTCAAACGCCCGATTGAGCTCACAAAAATCGATGCCAACTAAGCATTATCGAGTTTTCCGAAAATTCCGGCCTTATTTGAACTTCAGGGCATGTGATCTACCTATGTGCCAAAAGTCATTAAAATCAGTTGGACGGTGTGGGAGGAGTTAGAGTAAGCCCAAACACTCACACACACACACACAGATGACATTACACATTTATGTATGTATGTATGTATGTATGTATGTATGTATGTATGTATGTGTATGTGTGTATGTATGTATAAATACATACATACACGTACATACATACATACATACATACATACATACATATATACACACACATACATACATACATACATACATACATACAC
Source organism: Octopus bimaculoides (assembly GCF_001194135.2). NCBI lineage: Eukaryota > Metazoa > Mollusca > Cephalopoda > Octopoda > Octopodidae > Octopus > Octopus bimaculoides. The sequence goes on along the minus strand of NC_068990.1, from coordinate 40,285,482 downwards.
ACTTAACTCAAACTTCAGAAGCATCTAGAGCGTGGCCCGTTCTTCAGAAGGGTAATCTTTCTAATTCTACAAACATTTTTTAGAAACCTTTGGTCGATTGTGAATGAAAATATCCCAGTCAAGTTGCATATTTGTCATGCATTGGTCAATACTTCAAGGCTTTTTGTCGCCAAACGCATCGCTGTAGCATGTATCGATGTGTCTATCTCAAAGTCAGGTTCTATCAACATCGTTGTGCCTCAGAGATTGTTAATGTCACACAGATTCTCATTTCACCATTACTTAAGTTTTCCTTTCTTTCAGCTCGAACGTCACTCTCCAAATGCGCACAATATTTTTCTTATAGTAGCTGTAGCGGTTTTTCTGAACAAAAGACACACAACATATGCAAAACGAAATATTCGGTGATATATACCACCTTCTCTGGCCTCGAAGTCACTACAAGTGTCTCTTTACTGTCGCTATAGTTTCGCAGTTTGTGAAGATCTCCCATGGAAACTACACACACATTATATCAACAATGACTTATGTTTCTACTGACTTAAGTCAGGAAATTACTCAGGCTTGGTCATTCGGTAACTCTACAGAAGGATCAGGCAAGACCTAAAACGAAGTTACTCGTCACATGTTTAGACTATTGCTGCTGATGTAGTTCCTCACACTTACATACTAAAACTCATCTGTAAGAGTCACTCATGAATACGTTTCAACTACTTAAACTCTTCTGCCTAATAGAGTCAGCTGAGTGAATTATCCATCCATCCATCCATCCATCCATCCATCCATCCATCCATCCATCCATCCATCTATCTATCTATCTATCTATCTATCTATCTATCTATCTATCTATCTGTCTGTCTATCTGTCTGTCTGTCTGTCTGTCTGCACGTGTGTATGTAAGCATGCGCGCATACATACATACATACATACATACACATATATATAGACATACAGACATGCTTACACATATACATACAAGCATACATATATATACACACGTATGTGTCTGTGTGTGTTCATGTGTGCGTGTGCACTTGAAAAGGTGACTTAGAAATTCAATAAATGGATATCGAGAAATTATGTTACCAGAATGAAATCTGTAGTGTTGTTCATTTGTCCGAAACCAGTAAAACGATAAAAAAAAATTCTGTTTTTGTGTGTATGTGTCTGTATATATATATACACACGCACACATCTATGTATTTGTACATATATATGTATGTATTTAAATACACATATATATATATCGTATAAATACACACATGAACAGCCATTTTTACTACGGATGCGTATGTGTGTATGTATGTGTATAATACATTGTATAAATGTAATACATTCATATATGCATGAATCCATGTACATATGTATTCTTCTCACCGTCTCTATTTGACATAAACTATGGTAGGAGGTGTGAAGGATGTGTAAGCCTCTTCAAAGAATCCCATGAATCTTCTACTTTGTAAGAATTCCACAAAAACTTCGCTCTGATTAATTATTTTTCTTGCCTTTTTATCTTTGTCTTTGAGTCTGGCAGAAAATGTCAGACTCACTTCTTACATTTAACTTCTACTTATAGTGTGGTGGTAGTGGAATGATGCACAATTTCTTTCTCACTCTCTCTCTCTCTCTCTCTCTCTCTCTCTCTCTCTCTCTCTCTCTCTCTCTCTCTCTCTCTCTTTCTCTCTCTCTCTTGGCGGTAGTAGAATGGTACACTATATTACTCTCTCCTTTGTTTCCCCTCCTCTGCCTCTTAAAGTATGATGGTAGTGAAATGGTGCACACCCTCTCTTTTTCTGTTTTTATTACACTCAGCTCTCTCTTACTATTTTCATCTCTCTCTTTCTCTCACCTATCTCTCTTACTCTCTTTCTCACTCTCTTTCTACACACACACACGCACATATATTTTATATGTATGTATGAATATACATACGTATACATACACGCCTAAACACACGTATTTGTATACGTATATATGTATCTCCTCTTGCGGCCACTCAATCACACCCTTACTCACCCCTCCTACTCTCTCAGTTTCTTTACTCTTTTCTTTCTATCTCCCCCTCTTTTTATTACTCCGCATGTCTGTTTCTTTCTCTTTCTCTCTCTCCGTTTTATTTTCTCTCTTTCTCTCTGACACATTGTCTTCATTTTGTATTTTCTTAAATTCTTCCTCCCCACTCTATTCCCTCCCATCTAACATTACTCTGTCTTTGCTCCCTCCTCTCTCTTTCTCCCACTCTTTCTTTAGATCTAAGATGTCTCTTTTTGTTACTCAGCTTTCCATCTCTCTCCTACTAACCTTCATTCTTCCGGCCTTATTACCCTCTCTCATTCTCATTTTTCTCTTCATCCATTTGTCCTTCTTAAGTTTTAACTCTCTCTCCTTGCTTTCACTTTGACCCTTAAACTCACACACACACTCACTCTATCTCTCTGCATTGTTTACTCCATCTTCCTCATAATTCAATTCCTTTCTCTTCCTCCCTTTCTTCCACATCACCTTATCCCTATTGTATCTTGTCTCTTCATTGTTTCTCTATCTGCTTTTCTTATTCGCTTTCTACATAACAATATCTTTTCTATCACTCTATATCTCTGACACATCTTTTTCTCTTTCTTCTCAGACTCCCGCTCACGCTCTATCTGCCCCACCCCTCTTCTGTTCGCTCATAATTCTTTTACACACGTTTTATCTATACCTGTCTTTTATCTCTCATTCCGATTCATCTCTCTCTCTCTCTCTCTCTCCATTTTTGCATTCACTGCCCCAAAACTTCATACTCTTCACTATCAACATACATATACACACAAACGTACGTCCGTGTGTGTATATGGCCGCAGTGAAATGACTGAAACAAGTAAAAGAATATATGTTTGTGTGTATGTGTATACATACAAACATATATATACATACACACACATACACGTATATAGAAAAATCGTAAAATCGATGAAGGGAGTACAGTGAACATGCTGTGGTGAGTGGAAAATTCAACGTTTCGGATAAATTCCTTTTTCAGGAAACTGAGACATAGAGGAAATTAATTTATCTCTTGTTCGAAGAAGGATTCCGTCCGAAACGTCGGATTTTCAACTTCCCTCGATATATTCACTATACTCTTTCCTTTGAATTTACTGAATAATACAATTATTGCCGAAGCAGATCAACACCAATCCGTTTGGAGTCTACTTGATGATATAGGTATACGTGTGCATACACACACACACACACACACACACACACACACACACACACACTCACATGTGCGTGTGTAACTATGTATATACGTATGTATATATATATATATATATAAAGGATACAAATAACTTTATGTATGTATACTCACACATATATACACATGTATTTGTGCATATATATATATGTATAACTAAATATTATATATGTATACATCGATCGATCGATCCGTCCGTCCGTCCGTCCGTCCATCCATCTATCCATCCATCCATACATATGTACATGCATACCCTTACATTATGTCTTTCACTATGAAAAATGTCTCGCGAGAGTCATGTAAGCGGTTTGATCTGAAATGCGAACCGAACAGTTTTGGTGCTGTTATAGCTAATCTGGATTTGCTCACCACTCCTTCTGTAGATTTCCAGACAAAGTTTATTAAAAAAACGGTAAATAACATTGAGATCAGGGATAGTGATGTGAGCGCCACATGAAGATCAGTTAGGGACAGCGCTTCCAGTCTGATCGTTCCTGATTTCAAACTGCCAAATAAAAAAAGAAAAAAGAAAACCCATGGGCATTATTTTACAGTGAGGCATATATATAGAGGGTGCGGTGAATAAACTGTCGTCTAAATTACACAAAAATGAAAACAACACTGACATCTCATTTTAACATTTATTTACCAAAATTACATAAAAATGTCTTGAAA
>NC_068990.1:40279023-40279517 GCF_001194135.2 Octopus bimaculoides | reverse complement strand
AACGCTTGTAAAACTCTTCACACATCCTCCAGTCTAATGTTACTACAGTCGTTACTATCATTTCCCTTGTCTCATCATCATCGTCGTCATCATCATCATCATCATCATCATCATCATCATCATCAGCATCATCATTAGCATAATCGTTGTCGTCGTCCTTTCTTTCCTATTATCTCTTCTTCTATAGCCTTCCTTTTTTTTTCTTTCATTTTCTTTTTATATACTTTTATGTCTTATCTTAGTTTTTATCTAGTTTATTATATCTACGTGTGTGTGTGTGTGTGTGTGTGTGTGTGTGTGTGCGTGCGCATGTGCGTGTGTGTGTGAGTGCGCTTGGAGGGTGGGATTGTTTGATTCTACGTGCATGTATGTATGTATGTATGTATGTATGCATGTATGTATGCGTGTGTGTGCAAATGCGTGTTTAGAGGTATGCGTATAAATGTGCTTTAAATATGTAATTTATATGTGTACATACATTAATATGTATGTAC
>NC_068990.1:40271604-40274748 GCF_001194135.2 Octopus bimaculoides | reverse complement strand
TATATATATATATATATATATATATGTATGTATATATATAGATATACGTATATTCCTATATATATGTGTGTATATATATAGATATACGTATATTCCTATATATATGTGTGTATATATGTATATCTATCTATACACACACACATATATATTATATATATAATATATAATATATATGATAGTGTATATATATATATATATATATATATAGATATATATATATATATATATATGTAGATAGATAGATAGATAGATAGATAGATAGATAGATAGATAGATAGATAGATAGATATATGTATGTACATGCATGTATGTGTGACTCTATGCATGTATGCACGTTCTTGTATATGAATGCATAAACATAAGCCTAATTTTAAAACAGCAACATGCTTACGTTTTTTAAACTATCCATACATATGTTAATAGAAGCCATTTATATTTCTAATTTTTTTCCCTTCTGCTGTGATAGTTAAAGTATGTGTCAAACTTACAATATTTTCTAAAAGTAAAATATGACATATTTATATAATTTTGAAACGCATTTCTTCCCCAATTTTCTGCTTCTGTCAAAGGTTAAAAACTTGATATCTCTAGAATGGAATGGGTTATTCTGGAATGAATAAAATATTTTCTATTACACTTTGATGAAGCTTCATAGATAATTCAATATAAAAAATCCATTAAGTAAACAATTTGTATTAAACGGAGAAGAAAATGAGAGGAAGAAGAAAATGAAGAGAAGGACAGGAGAATGGATAGAACTGAATGTCTGTGTGTCTTTTGTGGAGAGTATTGAGTATTATGATTTAATTCAATTCACTATTAAGTAATGTCAAAAGTGAAAGATTCGAAATATCTGAATTTGTGTGCATGCATATATAAGTATATATATATATATATATATATATATATATATATATATATATATATATATATATACATGCTTATATAGGTATATACATATATAAGTACACACACACACATATATATGTATGCATGTATATGTATATGCATATGTATATATATATATACATGAATTTATATATAAATATATACGTATGTATTTATATGCACACGTGTGTGCAAAGAAAAACTCACGATGGTGAATAAGCGTATTCTGCACATCCAGTTCTTGTCATAACATATGTCTTGAAGAAAGATATTCCAATGTAAAGCATGATGATTGTGAGGTATCTCGTTATCCCAAAAATGTTGGGTCGCCGGAAGTATTTGACAGTTGACTGCAGGTTTGTGCACACTTGATTGACAACAATCTGTTTCACACAAAAAAAACAACAAAAAAAAACTAAACAAATAGTAGACATTTAAAAGTATCTGATGTCGTTGTTGTGTTGTGGGTCCATGCGTGCCTGCGACAGTCTAACACTGTTCCTACTCCGATTTCTACGCTCGTCAGAGATCACACGATCAGTGTGACACAGTTAAGAACAGTTGCAATTATCTGCTTTGCTCTCGTTTCGGCATCTTCCAATTCTACCGCGGTCCATTTATGTCGAAGAGGTGCTCCCACTATATGCGTGTGTGCGTGAGCATGCGTGTATGTAATACATACATACATACATACATACATACATACAGTAATGAGTGTTGGGTCCTGACTTAAAGAGTAAAATGGCGAAAACAAGTGGCTAAAATAGAGCTCATTCGGAAAATCTCAAAAGGAACGTTGTTCGACAAGATGCGTAGCTTAGAGATCAGAGCTCTTTCCCGGTCGAGCCGTTACTTCTCGATATTGAAAGATCACAACTCTTGTACTACGGCCATATGATTGAGAATGTCGCAGGAAAAAAATCTGAAGTTGGATTCTCCAAGCCGAGCCAGCAGGTAGAATACCTCGGGGTAAATGAAGAACGAGATAGTTGGATAACATCCATGGTCTCAATTGGTGCAGCGTGGCAACCCACCAGGAAAGTGTAGAGAAGTTTGCTTCTCATAGCCCAATAGAGGACGTGCCTGGGTACTCTACCACCACGACCCTTCCTGGAATAGTGGGGAAGAAGATGGATATATATATATATATATATATATATATATATATATATATATATTCGAGAGCCGGCTGAGAAGTGTGTAGGCTGACCAAGGTACTCTCATGGCATGTGATCAAACAAGCTTTACTTCTCAACTTGTAGTTCACACTCTTCTTCCATCTGTGTTGCAGTGCATCGGTCCCATTGGTGAAGAAACTTTCATCCTGTCTGTCGAAGAAGTCTTCAACAACAGATAAGACGTCATCATCACAAAGAGGCTTGTTCCCAAGTATTTTTTGTTGTTGTTGGGTAACAAGTGATAGTCAGACGGGGCCAAATCAGGAGAATAGGGGGGCTGACCAACCAGTTCAAAGCCACATTCACACAGCAGACATTGAAACCAAGGACTTGTGTGATGCTGCATTGTCCTGATGAAATAATACCCCTTTCCGTAGTTTTTTCTGGTCGTTTGGTCTTGATAGTCTTTTGTAACTGTCTCAGTTACAAGTTATATGATTCTCCGTTGTTGGTGTGACCCTTTTGAAGAGACCATCACCTTCCGTGCAGATAAAACGACCTTAGTCTTCTGTAGAGCAGGGGTGTTTTCACCGGATAGTCTTTCTGGCTGTCTCCGGCTCAAAGTGATCAACCCAACATTCACAATAGGTTAGGAAGCGTTCGAGGAAACCAGCTTGATCTGCCTGAAACAATATCAGATTTCCGCCCGTGTTGTGATCAGCCTGGTGCGCTTCTTGACCAGGTGTCGGAAGACGTAGCACTCACTAAAGAAATACCTTTGTCATGCCAAATTAATCCCGCAGAATACTCTTAACTCTGCCACTAATACCATGTGGTGAACACAATGTTTTCCTCGGTGGTGGCAGTTGCAGGACGTCCAGACCTCAGGTCATCTTCAAGACTCTTTCTTCCCCTCCTAAGTTCAACTGCTCACTTTTGTACTGTTGATAAAGCTGGAGCGTAATCCCATAATCTAGCAGCTATACCAGCATGAATGGCTTTGGGGGCTAATCCCTTTTTCTGTCGGTGCTTGATAACACGACGATGCCAAATTTTGCCCATTTTCAAACGAAGTCACTACTAGTTACTTTTTAAGTTTTCTTTGTATATATATATAAATAAATAAATATATATATAT
>NC_068990.1:40267188-40271463 GCF_001194135.2 Octopus bimaculoides | reverse complement strand
ATATATATATACTACGGGCTTCTTCACAAGGTATTATTCAGCTCGGGTACAATTGTAAAAGAAACATACCTGGTCAAAAGTGCCGCGTAGTGTGACTGAACCCATGCCTGCACCTGTCTAGATTTTTAAGTGCAATAACACTTTTATTTTCGATGCCATCTAATAATCTACAGAATGTGCTGTAGAAAAATCAAAAGTTGTTTAAGTTTTACCCTCATCTACTAAACAGGAGTAGTTTTATTTCACTCATATGCCTTCATGTTGTGTTCAAATTTCATATCAAACTGGATTAGGAAATGATCTGCTTCACACTGTTTGGGAGAAGAGGGATTTCAATTGTCAGTAACAATTTTAGTTTTACTGTTTGCAGCCTTTTCCCCCGGATCATTTAAGTACAGAAACAGGGCCTTGGAGAACTTCTTGAAGAACATTGTTCATGACTTTAATCTAAACTAAATGTAATCCGTTAATGTTAGTATGTTGTGTTGGTTTAAAAGTGGTCTATTTAACTTGATAATAATCATTAAATGCTAATTATTTCATTAGATAAAATTCCTTGAACACCAATGTTATCTATAATGAAGAAGTTGATCAAAGCAGATTCTACCAATTACAGTGTTATATGGTATATTAATTTGGAGTTTAGGAGGGTGTTATTATGCCGCTGGTAAAGTTATTTACGAGAGTTACTGCTTTGTTCTAGAGATTTAATCTTTTGTATTTTATTTATATTTAGGTAGACTCATGACCTCTGGCTAGAGCAGATACAGTGTAGTAAGACAAAGGAGTAGGAAGAAAGGTATTGGCCCTTCGCAGGTCAAGTTAGACTGGTAACATTGATACTGATGATACTGTGTTAGAATATCCACATCTGTTCACAATAATAAGTCAATATTGACACGAGGAGAAATTCTAATGGTGGGATCGTCAGGAGAAATGTTCAATACTAGGTTTGGTGACTGAAACTCACAACAGATGACAAAAAAAAAAAAAGGAAAGGAAAAACCAACGGTGTTTTGGTTAGAATGTTGTGGAAGAGGTAACTACATACTATAAGAGGAAATGGTAGCTCCAATAGTATTTTTCGTTGTTTCAAAGACTGATGAGAGGAAGGGGGATTTTTATCATAAAACCAAAGACCCTTGCTTCAATGCATGGTACAAAGTGGGGCATCTAAAAATCAAGTGGTAATATTGAACTGGGCAATGGATTAAATTAAGTCTATTAAACTATAAAACAAAGGTCCTTCCGACATGTTTCCGTCAGCCAAATTTCACTAATAAGGCTTTGAACGTCCCAGGTCTGTGATAGGAGTCACATTACTTAGATGTCATATTTAAAGGTACATCAGATGCAAAGGGTTACTGCCACTACATTTGCAATGTCTGTTTTATTTCTATTTATTTATCTATCTATTTTGTATTGGGATAATTTAAGTTTAACAGTCAAGAATTTGAAATTTATTAAATCCCAACTTGATATTAGATCTGATATTACATTAAATTTGATGCTATTTTAATGACCATTCTCTGTTGTATCAGGATCTTGTTACATGTCTTCATTTTTTCTTGAACTATCGATTGCTGGAAAGATACTTATGTCATTGGCCTTGCTGATTAATGGAAACATATTGATTAGGAATAGAATCAAAACCCTCATTACTGCTCTTGTTAAAAACGAGTCAACGCGACCATTCGACATGCTAGAAAATGCAGACAAATTATGTTCTTTCAAAATACGCTCGTAGTATGGGATACATATCGGAACATATAGTCATAGCTATGCAATGTCCGAGAAAACGCTTGTAGCCATGTATCTGCTCAGTTCCGAATGACCGTTCCCTAGACAACATCGAGAATTCTTGTACAGGATTCTGATTTTCTAGAGCTGGAACATCATTAGCTACAGCTGGTTGGGTTCAATCACTCTGGGTCCCACAAAACCTTTCTTTCAACCACTTCATATTTCCGTAAAAAATTAGAATCCTGCAAAAATAAAGAATAATTTTAAATTTTACCACATCATACAATTTCATATGAAGCATTGAGAAAAGATTCTTGGTAAGTCTGTGCATTTCTCTGAAGAACTTCTAGAGAATAAGCATGAGTGATAGCCAGTTCCTAATTCGACGAAGAGTTCTCTGAGTATCTTTGTGCAATATGGTCAGATGAGATCTTGAAAATAATGAGTCTCTAATACTTTCCTCCTTATATAAATGAAAGAGTTACAGCCTAAAATTTGGACATTAGATTTAATACTAGTTTCTTGACTGCAAAACATTGTTTTCAGTCGTTTTCGAATAACGTGAATGGAGGGCTGTAGAGAACACTTTGCAGTGTTGAAGTCCTTGCACTCATTGGTATGGCTTAAGATTGAAGTGACATGATATGAGGATAGTGAGCTGAGTCTTTCTTGTGCAGGTAATACAGTAAGAAAATTTAGAAAGGAAATTTAAAATGTGTTCACACTGTACTCTGATCTAATGAAATACCAGCAAATCGATGTGGTTGAAAATTTTTTTTTGCAAAACTGTTACTGCTGTGTTGTATTTCACTGTAAAGAGACACGTCCAGAGTATTTTTCTGGTAAAAATTGTGAAAATTGCTTTTCAAATTGTAACGAAAAACAGTAGCCTAGAATCAAATCGTTTTATTTGTCTCAAATATTAAACTTCAGTATTCGAGATTACGAGTGTGAACGTGACCACATTTATAGAAAATGGCGGCTGTCAGCTTTCAGCTAATGCATTAGTATACGACATCTGGACCGGAAGTAACAATAATAATTTCAGATAAATATACACGATGTCTCTGAGCATTATACTACATTACAACATGGCGGGTTTACTGATAAAATTAGATATATTAGAAGATGACATTCCACTCTCATAGAAACAGCAAATCTAGAAAAGCAGAAAATTACGTAATTTAATCCTCCTTGCCAACGACATACCACATCATATGTAGCTACAATATTCGTTAATCTTTAAACTACTGGAAAAATATGCTCATTAACAATGGGTGTAACAAAATATTGATAAAATGTCATTAAAATTATCTTACGCAGACGAAACCACTTTTACATCATCTTTGACAAATATGAATCGAAGCTAACTGTGTGATTTCTCTTCTACACAAAATTTACGACCTGTTAGCACGTCTGGCGAAATTTCTTGCATCCTTTCTATGTTCGCCCGCGACGACACTGGAGCACATTTGTAATAGTTTTTGCCTTTCCCATGCACAATATTCGTAATATGGGCAACGGGGACTTACTTACTACATTGGGAATACCTAGTTTTAAATTGATAAGAAAAAAAAACAACTTTCTCAGGTCAATGTTTATATTCGCCTCTGTCTGTGCACGCACGCCCGTGGTGGATACGTGAGTGTGTATCTTAATAAGTGCGCTTGTGTGAGTATGTGTATGTGTTCGTGTGTGCACACTTTTCTCAATCCATCCAACAGGTTTGTCCACCTGCATTCAATAAACAAAATGCAGCTTCACCACCACCACCACTACCACCACCATTAACACCACAACAACCGTCTTTTTACGCTAACGCTTCTCCTTTCTTAATACATAGTAATTCGTGTTTAATTAAACTTACTTCTGAAATATTATATCATCACAGTTTTATAAGTAAGACAATGAACATTGCACTTGAAATAAACTAAACATTATCTTACTCTTGGCTTGTTTAATCTATATATTTTTTAGTTCTTATATTGTGTATATGATTGCTTGTAATTATATGTGTGTTTGTGTGTGCGTGTGTATAACTATACAGGTGCACATGTGCATTTACCTGTTTGCTTTAGACTTTATTTTTCTCTATTTTCTCGAACTAATGAGTCAATGTATCCTCGCGTTTGTCAGTATGACTGTGTGTGTATTTGAATGTGTGCGTATGTGTATGTGTATGTGTGTGCGCTCACGAGTGTGTGTGTGCGTGTGTGTGATCGTGAGTATGAGTACGATAGTGTATGTGAATGAATGAATGTGAATTGGATTGTTTGTATGTTTGGTTGTGTGTGGCTATACCTGTTTGTGTTTGAGTATGATTGTAGGGATTTTTTTGACCAATAAGATGAAAACTTCTTTAGCAATGGCATCGAAGCACTAGAAGATTGGTGGGGAAAGTGTGTGAACTGCAAGGATGGTGTGGGGTGCTATGCTGAGAAATAAACCTCATTTGATCACATTTCATGGGAGGTTCTTGGTCCCCTTATACACTTTTCGGTCGTCCCTCATATATATATATATATATATATA
>NC_068990.1:40265241-40267049 GCF_001194135.2 Octopus bimaculoides | reverse complement strand
TATATATATATATATATATACATATATATATGTTTGTATGTGTGTGTATATATATATATATGTTTGTATGTGTGTGTATGTGTGTGTATGTCATTGCATTTGTCTCCCCACCATCCCGTGTTGTTTTGTTTACGTTTCTGTAATTCAACAGTTCCACGAGATTAATAGAATAAGTAGCAAACTTTAAAAATGTACTACGGTCAATTGGTAAGACTAAACCGTTCAAGGTGATGCCCCAGCATGGTTGCAGTTAACAGAACACGCAGCGTGTATCAGTTTTTTGAGTGCTTTTACTTTTAGCTGACTTATTTTTGTCCAGATAAACGAAGTCAGATATTAGGTTGACTGAACAAATGAAAAGGCATATTGTAAACGTTAACTTAAAAGCGCAGTATATTGATACAGTGAGGGCTCGCTCCCTGATCCTTCGTAGCTAAAATTCGAAAGGGGCTGGAAGATATTGACGGGGACACAACATCAGCAGCTAAACGCAAAACCTATGCACGGTATCGTTATACCATCAGAGCGCAGAACTTTGTAGAAAAGGTTCAAGATTTAATCGATAAAAGCCTCGTTAAGACAATCAGTGAAATTGCAAAGAATCTCAAGACTTCATAATGCACCCTCAGAAGAATCGTGCGCGGGGATATTCAGTACAAGTCGCATGTGATGTGAAGGGGATAGTTTATGCTGGATGTGACAAGAGAGGATTGTTTGGTCCGTGCAAAGTGCCTGCTAAACAAGTTAAAACATCAAGTGTTTGGAATGTCGTGGTTTTTTTTCTAATGAGGACCAAAAGGTAAACTGAACGAACGACCGATGATATAAATGAAGTTCCAACGGTTATGCATACTAAGTTCTCGGTAGCTGTGATGGTTTTTCGGAGTCGTCAGAAACGAGGGAGATGTCATGCCTCTTCACTTTGTTTCACAGGGCTTAAGTGTCAATGCCCCTGTCTACACAGGTGTAGGAGAAATTTGTGCCGCGCTGTATAGACAGAGTACGCAACAGAAGCCCGTCCGTCCCCCAACAAGACTCTGCTCCGTTTCACATGTCTAGGACAACCCAAGCGTAGATGCATGCCAATCTCTATGATCATGTTCTCCAGGACACATGGCTTCCTAGGTAACCGGACCTCCATCCACTGAACTATTACATATGGACCGCAGTCGAGAGAGAGGTCAGTTAACACTTCCATGACACCATACAATGTCTCAAGTCATCCATAACCAACACTATGTCAAAAATAGATTAAGATTATCGGATTGGGGCATGTCAACGATTCCGATTCCAGATTGAAGCAGCGATTGATGCAAACAGTAGATTCCTTAAACAGGTATAATAAGAGAATCCTCAAGATTGTCTGTACCAATTTGTTTTAAAATACACCTTTCCTTTGATGAGCAATGCCTCTTTTTAATTCATACAAATGACCTCAAACAATTGAGGCCCCTGTATATATATATATATATATATACATACACACACACACACACACACACACACATACATATATAACAAAATTTAGAAACGTCGTGTGTGTTTCGTAATTTAACGACGAGAAAATAAATTTCGAACACAGTATAGCAGCAGAAAGATTTGGTATTTTACCCTCATAATACTGAAAATGTTATCAGTAGAGGGCCACGAACCCGTGTCCCTCAGATAATAGTCGAGTACCCTACCATTAAGCTAAACGGTAGGCTGACAACAACCATCGTCAAATTAAACGTTAAAACCAATAGCTTTTGGAATGCGACAACATTTTGGAAACAAACTTTGGAAACGTCGTATGTGTTCCATATTTT
>NC_068990.1:40261304-40265183 GCF_001194135.2 Octopus bimaculoides | reverse complement strand
ATATATGCATATATACATATGTATATGTACATGCTTACATCTATACGTATATATATATATGCATAAGTGGCACAGGACGTCACGAAACGTGTACAACAAAAAATACGAAGTACGAGTTCATGGAATATTAACTATTCTTTCGAACAACGAAAGACATAAATGGAAAACAAAACAAACAATATAAAGAACGACTCTTCATCAGTTGTTGGCTGTTTGCCTAGTCTCGTATTTCGAGCATTTAACAACTATATACGCTTTCGATAAAACAGTTGCTCCCGCAAATCAAACTAAATAAAATTTGAGATTTTGCGTAGGGTCAAAATTGGTAACAAACAGGACAGTGAAAACAGACAGGAAGGGCTTCTAAGTCTAAACGCGGTTGTGGTGGCGAACGCGTAAATCAACCTTGGACAGGAGACAGATAAGAACCCGTCTTCCTTCCTCCAGCTACAACGGAAAGAAAGAAAGATGACCGATGGTCACTTGGAGCCACGCGAGCAAGGGAGCAGGAGTGAAGGAGAGAGAGTGACAGAGTATCATTTATATATATATATATATATATATAATACAAAGAATATATATACATGTATACACACATATATGTACATACTTACATCTACATGTGTATATATATGCATATCAGTGTACAGGACGTTAGAACAATGAACTACAGACAACGGAACGAACACATAGGAAAACGGAAAGCCACTTGGAATATTCCTTCATCAGCTGTCTCTATTATATATATATATATATATATATATATATATATATCCTAGCATGCTGTATATAGTTACAAAGATATTTTGCAATGAATACGTCTGTAACATTTACAGAAATAAGAGCGTTCAACAGTTTTTGTAGCACCACCTTAGCATTCATCCAGAAACGCAGAAGAAACATTGCCTCATAAAAGAATCATTTGAACAAGATTTTAATTTCTTTATGACTAGACTAAAGATTAATATTGATAATCAAAGGAATGTATTTTGTCGTTATCCTGATAAAGGATTATGGAAGGATTATAAAAGGATTAGTATTAGCTTGAACTTTTGAAACCAATTTCATCGCAGTGAAAAAATGTCAGATTAATAAGAAGTTTACTCTCTTTCTCTCTCGTCTCTTTTTCTCTTATAAATATTCTTATATATAGGTGTACACATATGCACACACGTAGACACACACAAATATATATGTATGAAACGTGTGCGTGTGTGTGTATGTGTGAGTGTGTGTGTGTGTATTCTAAAATACATAAGTTCATGAATATCATAAATACTTATGTACAGTTATGAGTGTAAATGCATTATTGTGTGTGTATATAAGTGTGTGTGTACGGAGTGCATGAGTGTATGAGTGGATAAGCGTCTGTTCTTTTTTGTATGAAAAAATATGTGTGCGTGTGTGTGTATGTGTGTGTGTGTGTGTGTGTCTGTGTCTGTGTCTGTATGAGTGGAGGCGCAATTGCCCAGTGGTTAAGGCAGCGAACTCGTGGTCGTAGGATCGCAGTTTCGATTCCCAGACCAGGCGATGTAAGTGTTTATTGAGCGAAAACACTTAAAGCTGCACGAGGCTCCGACAGAGGTGGGTGGGTGGCAAACCCTGCTGTACTCTTTCACCATATGTTTCTCTCACTGTTTCTGTTGTACCTGTATTTCAAAGGGCCATTTTTTTCACACTCTGTGTCACGCTGAATCTCTCCCGAGAAGTACGTTAAGGGTACACGTATCTGTGGAGTGCTCAGCCACTTGCATGTTAATTTCACGAGCAGGCTGTTCCGTTGATCGGATCAACTGGAACCCTCGTCGTCGTAACCAAGGGGGTGCCACGTATATATACATATATATATATATATATATATATATATATATATATATATATATATATATATATATATATATATATATATATATATATGTATACATGTATGTATGTATGTATGTATGTATGTATGCATATATATAAATGCGCATTTATACACGCACACATACATATATGAATATATTTTCCGTCATGATAGATCGCTGACCACTACACATATTTTTCTCTCTTTTATTTTTTTCTCTCATTGTTTCTCTCCTTATTTCTTTCTGTGTTCCTTTCTGTTGAAGAGCGTAGGCCCGAAACATTGAAGACTTTCTCTATGCCCAAGCGTTATACTAATACATCGATTTGTTGTTTACACCACCTGTCTTGTCTTTTTTTTCGTGAATTCTCCCATATATATATATATATATATCATGGACACACTGCGCACACACATTCATAGCCATTTAGGTATTGCAACACACAACAAAACTATGGAATATATAAATATCAGTAATGGTAGATATTTCTCCCCCTATTTATTCCTGCAATATTGCAATATCTACAATAGGGGAACCTCTACAACTGATTCTTTTCTCGAGCACATTCATGCTCTTGTGAGATATGTTTAGAGATAAATTGTAGTTGACACTACAGAAGGGATCTGAGTTTATTCCAAGTTATACATCGACTTCAAGATGTCTTCACATTGCTGTTGTTTCCAAAGTTAAATTTCAAATTGCGCCAAAGTTGATTTTACCTTTCATCCTATCGGAGTTGATAACATAATGCACTGATCAAATATTAGGACTCATATAATCGACCATACTCTGTTCTCAAATTTCTGTTCATCATCATCATCATCATCATCATCATCATCATGATCATCATCACCACCACCATTACCACCACCACCAGCAGCAGCACCACCACCACCATCATCATCATCATCATCATCATCATCATCGCATCACCATCACATCACCATCACCATCGCATCACCATCACCATCGCATCACTATAAATAGAGCGGCGAATTAGCAGACTCATCAAAGCGTTATAAAATATGCCTTGTGGTGTTTATTCCGGTGCTTTGTACTCTGAGTTCAATTCCCAATGTGATCAATATTGCCTTTCAGTCCTTCGATAAATTGAAGTACCATTCAAATAATGAGATCAATGGTAGTGACTAACGCACCCAGTCAGTTTCAGTTCTTTACCTGCATTAGAAGAATTTCTTCTTCTTCTTCTTCTCATTATTATTATTATTATTATTATTGTTAAGGCGGCAAGATAATAGAATCGTCAGCACGCCAGTCGAAATGCTTAGCGGTATTTCTCCCGTTGCTGCGTTCTGAGTTCAAGTTCCGCCGAAGTCGACTTTGCCTTTCATCCATTCGGGTTCGATAAAATAAGTACCACCTATGCACCCCAAAATTTCAGGCCTTTTGCCTATAGTAGAAAGGTTTATTATTATTATTATTATTATTATTATTATTATTATTATTATTATTAGGTGGTGACGCCGGCGGGGTCGACTTTGCCATTCATCCTTTCGAAGTGAAACGCTGGGGTCTATGTAATCGACTAATTCCCTCCCGCAAAATTTCAGGCCTTGTGCCTATAGTAGAAATGTTTATTATTACGTGGAGAGCTGGTAGAATTGTTAGCTCACTGGACAAAAAGTCTTTACGGCATTTCATCCGGCTTTATGGACTGAGTTCAAATGTCACTGTGATCGACTTTGCTTTTCATCTTTTCGGGGTCAATGTAGCCTTTTTCCCTAAAATTTCAACCTTATGTTTGTAGTAGAAAGTATTATTATTATTTTCTTAATTCGCCTTTTTCTTGAATTTTATCATTCGTTTTGCAACTTGTTTTTTATGTTATCTCTCAAATCATCCATTAGATGAGTATTGACCTGTTTAGATCCAAATCAAAACCTATCGGAGAAAGATGTTTCATCCGCGACTATACCATCTTCTTGTATGTCTAAAAACATTTTCTTTATGTGTTTTTTTTTCTGTTTTTGAATAGTAGGCCTTAGTTTTAGTGTATTTGGTTGTTATTACC
>NC_068990.1:40255308-40260138 GCF_001194135.2 Octopus bimaculoides | reverse complement strand
TTGTTTGTTCCCTCTATGTTTAGCCCCTTGTGGGCAATAACGAAATAGGTATTTCGCCTGTCTTTACGTTCTGAGTTCAAATTCCGCCGAGGTCGAATTTGCCTTTCATCCTTTCGGGGTCGATAAATTAAGTACCAGTTGCGTACTGGGGTCGATCTAATCGACTGGCTCCCTCCCCCCAAATTCCGGGCCTTGTGCCCAGATTAGAAAAGAAATGTTAGCGCGTTGGGTAAACTGCTTAACGGCATTTTGACCGTCTTTAAGTTTTGAGTTCGAATTCCATCGAGGTCGAAATTGTCTTTTATCCTTTCGGATTCGATAAATTAAGTACCAGTTGCGTACTGGGTCTATCTAATCGACTGGCTCCCTCCCCAAAAATTCCGGGCCTTGTGCCCAGATTAAAAAAGAAATGTTTGCGCGTTGGGTAAGCTGCTTAACGGCATTTTGACCGTCTTTACGTTTTGAGTTCGAATTCCCACGAGGTCGAAATTGTCTTTTATTATCCTTTCGGATTCGATAAAATAAGTACCAGTTGAGCACAGGATCGATATAATCGTCTTACCCTTTCTCTGAAATTGCTGGCCTTGGGCCAAAAACTGAAACTAATTTGATGGCTACAGTGGTAGTGTTTGAGGTGGTGGTAGTGGTGGTTATTATGACAGTGGGGAGGTGATAGTTATACTGGCAGAAGTGGTGATGGAGGTGATGTTATTTGTGACAGGAATGATAGAGATTGTGAGGATGAGGATGGTGGCGGCGGTGATACTATTGATGGTGGTGTTGGTAGTGGTAGCGATGGTGGTAAGAAAGGTTAAGATTGAATTATTCTGCCTCAGCAAATTTTTTGGAGACTAGCCATGGTAATGAAAGTAAATCTACCTCCCACACTGCCTACCCTGTTATACATACCACCCAGCTTACTGTCTCTTCCTATACACACAGCTGGATGCGTACACACACACACACACGCACGCACACACACATACACACACGCACGTACACACGTTTGAATGTGATGTATCTACACACATATCTATATAATATCGCCTGTTGGAGATTTCACTGCTTTTGTTAAGGTTCATATTATAAATTTATGCGCGCGCGCACACACACTTACACACACACACACACACACATACACACAAACACACACAAACACACACATCGCGCGCGCTCACAAACTCTTCTACATGTTTTGAATATTTTCACTTCAGGTGGTACACCAAAACATATCTGTGTTTGAGCGCATGTGGAATTTTGTGTGATTGTGTGTAAGGGGGAAGAAGTTAGTGTTTCTGTGCGTTCGTGTGTGTGTGTGTGTGTGTGTGTGTGTGTGTGTGTGTGTGCGTGCGTGTGCGTTTGCGTTTGTGTATGTGTATCAGTGTGTGTGTGCACGTGTATGGATAAAACAGTGGCTGCGTTGTACTTGGTACTATCTCCTCTAAAATAATGAAAACTCAAAACATCTTGGTTGTAGAGTAAATAATTGGCGGGTCAATATCTCATCCATCCATCCATTCATGCATCCATCCATTCATACAGCCATCCCTACATACATAAATACATAATTACATACATTCTTACATACATACATACATACATACATACGCACATACATACATATTTATAGACACACACACAAACACACTCAGACACAGACACACAGGCAGACAGACACACACATATGCATATCTATCTATCTATCTATCTATCTATCTATCTATCTATCTATCTATCTATATATATATATATATATATATATATATGTACACACACGCACATACAGACATGGGCGTGTCTAAAGGCTGTTGCGTATGCTATCAACCTGTAGCATCCTAAGAAACTGTTAAGTCTAACAGCCAATGACTTGAAGGAACTCCACATACAGAAATTGGAAAAACTCCATATCCGTGTCCCGCTTCCCCTGGGTCTCCAGGCCAAAGGAAACCGAGCAACATCCTTGACAAAGGCCTTTCTTTACAGCTCTGTGTAACTTTACACCTCTGCGTCCGTGAGATACTCTATATTTTGCAAAATTTAGACACATTCTTTCACAGAAAAACATTTTGTTGTCATCAAAGAAATGTCCTACTTACTGAGGACTTACTAACTACATCCATTGACCGCTAATATCCAAGAATGACCGCCTTATCTCTACCTAGCTCATATGCAAATTCAGAGTATGGAATCCCTAAGTGTCTATTGTGAGATAATCTTGGTCATATTGGGATAACATCTTGCTGCGACTATCTGTGCTGTCTACAAAAGCTAACAGACACCAAGAAAATCTATACAACACGCTAACTATCTCTGTTAAGCTGTTAACATCACCACATGTAACCGCAAAAACCGGAATACATCTCTATCAGATGTCATTGATCTGCGAATCTCTTGTACACCTTGTAAACTAACTGGCTCTAAGAAAGTATCCCTTCCGCCACGCAAAGTAATTAACAAGAACATCTATTGTTCCTGAGGTGTCACCATCAGCACGTGACTTGAACTGTCCAGTGGAAACGTACAACACTTGTTACCTTGAAAACAGTTACTTTTCTTCATCACTTCAATCTTTTGACATCTGCCTTACAATATACATGTGTGTGTGCGTGTGTGTGAGAGAAAGAGAGAGAGAGAGAGAGAGAGTGAGTGCGTGTGTGTATGTGTGCGCGCGCGAGTGTATATGGTGAGTCATCATACATACTGTTACCATACCTATCTTATTTCTTTACTGACCACAAGTGGCTAAACATAGAGGGGAGAAACAAGGACAGACAAACGGGTTAAGTCGATTATATCGAGCCCAGTGCGTAACTGGTACTTATTTAATCGACCCCGAAAGGATGAAAGGCAAAGTCGACCTCGGCGGAATTTGAACTCAGAACGTAGCGGCAGACGAAATACAGTTAAGCATTTCGGCCGGCGTGCTAACGTTTACCATACCTGTCTATGTACCATACCTGTCTACGTACATACGGTGTGGCTGTGAGGTAAGAAGCTTGCTTCTCAACCACATGGTTCCAGGCTAAGTTACTCTCTGTAACACCCTGGGCAAGTGTCTTCTACTACAGCCTCAGGCCGACCAAAGCCTTGTGAGTGGGTTTGGTGGACGGAAACTGAAAGAAGTACGTCGTATATATATGTATGTATCTGTGTATGTGTCTTTGTGTCTGTGTTTGCACTCCCATCTCGCTTGACAACTAGCGCTTGCGTGTTCACGTCTCCGTAACCTAGCGGTTCGACAAAAGGGTACGATAGAATAAGTAATAAACTTTTAAAATGTCCTGGGGTCGATTTGTTGTTTGACTTAATTCCTTCAAAACGGTGTTCCATCATGGCTGCAGTCAAATGACTGAAACAAGTAAAAGTAGAGAAGAATAAAAGAATAAAAGAATATATACATACATACATACATACATACATACATACATACATATATATATGTATATATATATATATATATATATACAGGGTATTGCAGATGAATTGAGGCAATTTTTACGATGCACAAAACTGATTATAAATACTAAAACAATGGTAGCAGACTGATGAAATTTTAATGTAACGCAACATTTATTGCAACAAAACATTTGTCACTCAATATGGCCGCCCTTTTGGGCAATTATTGCCTCCACACGAGAACGGAATTTTTTGCAGCTAGTGTAATACAGTTCTATATTTAAGAGATGAGGAATTATGTACATTATTTACGGTTATTTGTCCTCATCTTGTTTGTTGTTAACACAACTTTGCGGCTGATATGCCCTCCAGCCTTGGGGAAATTTCGAACCTGGGTTCTCATTCATTAGGTATTTTTCGACGTTATTGTTGTTGCTGTTGTTGTTGTTGTTGTTATTATTATTATTATTATTATTATTATTATTATTATTATTATTATTATTATTATTTTATGTTTGACTTTTGTTTTGCATTTGTACAAGTTGGATCCAAGTCTCACCCAGAGACCTCAAGAGAGAACAATATTATTATTATTATTATTATTATTATTATTCATTACTGCGCCTAAGCGGCATTTCTTCTGACTGCACGTTTCGAGCTCAAATTCCGCCCGGGAGCAACTTTGTCTCATCCTTTCGAGGTCAATAAAAGAAGTACCAGATTGACACCGTAATCGATCAGATCGATTTCTTCTCTCCCACGAAATTGCTGATCTTGTGCCAACATTTGAGATCAATATTTTGGTAAACACGAATAAAACACGTGGATACATGTATATATTTAAGGGGATCAATTTCCCTCACCTAAAACACCTACAGACCCTCTACCTACCTGTCTTTCGTACATACATACACACATATACACACGCGCATGAGCACAGGTGTTTCTGTATCTCTACAGCTACTTATCTATCTATTGTATATATATACGTGTATAATAAGTGTATGCTTGTATGTGTATGTATGTATACTTCCTTGATCACTCACACACACACACACACACACACGCACACTCATCGATCTCCTCAGTTCGGTAGGGATTACAAAGTTTATGGGACCTAATTCCCCCCCCCCCCGCCACTGTTAATGGCAAGCAATTACTGATAAACAAGACTTATATTTGTTTAAATATATCGTATGTGTGTGTGTGTGTGTGTGTGCTTGTGTGTTCTATTGGCATATACATACACACGCTGTATACTCAAGTGTATACTCAAATGTAAATATGCATACACAATATATGCGCATACATATACACAATATACATATCAATACGCATACATACACAAAGCACATTCAGAGTATAGACATACAGCTATACACACACATACAACACACACACACACACACACACACACACACATACACCACCACC
>NC_068990.1:40253696-40254564 GCF_001194135.2 Octopus bimaculoides | reverse complement strand
CACCACTGCCGCCGCCACCACCACCACCATTGCCACCACCACTGCTGCCTCCTCCGCTGCCGCCGCCGCATTCGCCATTCACCATCAATAGCCGCCCCTCTGTGCTGCTGTTTTATAATCGCCACCGGTCACAACAATAACAACAACGATGTCATACGCTTCTGTTGTTGTTGTCGTCGTCGTTGTCCTCAGTGTTGTTGTTGTTGTTGTTGTTGTTGTTGACATTGAAGTAGATGACAAATAAGAAACTCGCTGAGACGATTTAAAATTATGAAAGCTGATTAAATATAGGGACTGAGGTGGAAGAATCGACAGCAATTGATTGATTTTTATTGTCTTTCTCTTTCTTTCTCTCTCATTTCGTGTGTAATATGATGTGTGCAGTTTAGTATATTGATTTACCAAAGATCGATATTGTCGAGTGGCAACATGGTCGACTGGTTCGAGATTTCAAGGCTAAACACATAGGTACCGTGATCGAATCTAATTACAGTGTACCAGTGTATTTCTTGAAACGTTGTTTTCGGTAAATATTACAGCAGGTAGTACACTTTGCTGGTTTGGAGGATATGTACCGACCCCTTTTAGGGTTAAATAACAAATAAAGTATTCGTAAATCAGCGCAGAACAAAATATCGCAAGGGACATCGTTAGAAAAGCAAAACCTTCTTTTTTTATTTCGCCGATACTCTTTTACTCTTTTACTTGTTTCAGTCATTTGACTGCGGCCATGCTGGAGCACCGCCTTTAGTCGAGCAAATCGACCCCAGGACTTATTCTTTAGAAGCCTAGTACTTATTCTATCGGTCTCTTTTGCCGAACCGCTAATTTACGGGGACGTAAACACACCACTATCGGTTGTCAAGCG
>NC_068990.1:40249800-40253630 GCF_001194135.2 Octopus bimaculoides | reverse complement strand
CACACACATATATATATATATATACATATATACGACAGGCTTCTTTCAGTTTCTGTCTACCAAATCCATTCACAAGGCTTTGGTTGGCCTGAGGTTATAGTAGAAGACACTTGCCCAAGGTGCCACGCAGTGGGAATGAACCTGGAACAATGTGGTTGGTAAGCAAGCTACTTACCACACAGCCACATGTTTTTTACCCTTCGCTGATATACATCGATGAAAGACCCCCAATCCTCCGCACGTGAATCCACAAACACATACATTGATAATTATTTTAGCACAATATAACATGGATAAGGAATCAAAGATCAATTTTAAGTAGTTAAAATTTTCTAATTTATCTAATTTTCTATAGTAATTTAAGCCTCTTGACCCATTTTCTGTTGCCTTCATTATCAAGTTTTGGTGAATGAAGAATTGGTGGTTACTTTCTCTTTGCTATTTTCTTACGTTCCTCGGTACCAACCACAACTTTCCCAACGCATTTCTCGTGTACTCCGAGACAGATCTCCTGCGAATGTCATAAGAACTTATTTATTCTAATGACGTCAGACTTATTTTATTCTAAGAGTTCTATTGTAGCAGTGGTTGTGTGGTAAGTAGCTTGCTTACGAACCACATGGTTCCGGGTTCAGTCCCACTGCGTGGCACATTGGGCAAGTGTCTTCTACTATAGCCTCGGGCCGACCAAAGCTTTGTGAGTGGATTTGGTAGACGGAAACTGAAAGAAGCCCGTCGTATATATGTAGATATATGTATATGTGTGTGTGTGTGTATATGTCTATGTGTTTGTGTTTGTTCCCCCGCCCCCCAACATCGCTTGACAACCGATGCTGGTGTGTTTACGTACCGGTAACTTAGCGGTTCCGCAAAATAGACTGATAGAATAAGTACTAGGCTTCCAAAGAATAAGTCCTGGGGTCGATTCGCTCGACTAAAGGCGGTGCTCCAGCATGGCCACAGTCAAAATGATTGAAACAAGTAAAAGAGTAAAAGAGAGAGTATTTTCATTGTTTTATGCTACTGCAGACCATCAGCAGTTTTCTTAAATTTTCGTTTACCAAGCAACCTTGAAAATGGCCTGTGGGGTTGTCAGAATATCTTCAAAATATTAACGTACGATATATTGACTTGTAAGGAATCACCTTCGACAGTTTCAAACTAAAAACAAAACAAAAAGTCATGCAGATTTAAGTAGAACGAAGTATTTCTACCGAGGGTATTACGGAAAATTGAACGTAAAGACGGAAAAAATACCGCTAAGCATTTTGTCCGGCGTGATAACGATTCTAACAGCTTGCTGCCTTGATACCACGGAAGATATTGATAGTTAACGTTCATCTAAAATTGTCATAGAAGACAGATTTTAGCGCAATAAAGTATGTAAGACTGGTCTTTTGTTGCAAATGATGTTCCATCTGAGGGAAGGAAAACTGTAGAGAAAAAGATCTGACAGATGAGCAAAAATTAGATGCCGTTTATTTATTAAAAGTACCAAGTTACTGATGCACTTTAAGGAAGATTCTTACCAGGAGGTAGTCGTTATTACCATGGCATCACAAATCTTTTGTTTCTACTTCATCAGCGCCTTCTAATTAACTGTGGGCTCTAAGAGGATTGGTTATATCAATACCAACTCATCAATCGATTTAGAATGATCTTAAGCCACTTGTTCGACATGTTTGTCATTAACACGATACATTGATTAGTGTGGCCCCAGATACATTGCAAATCAAGTTAATTTGAATTCTCCTTTTCAAGTTTTTACAACTTAGATTAAAACAGTTCATACTATCGTAATTTCTCGTGACGTAGAGCTGGAGGAATCGTTAGCACGCTGGCGAAATGCTTATAGCGGCATTTCGTCCGTCTTTTTGTTCTGAGTTCAAATTCCACCGAAGTCAACTTTGCCTTTCATCCTTTCGGTGTCGATAAATTAAGTACTAGTTATATACTGGAGTCGATGTAATCGACTAGGCCCCCTCCTCTTAAATTTCAGGCCTTGTACCTATAGTGGAAAAGGTTATTATTTCTCGTGGTTTAAGGCAGCAAGCTGGCAGAATAGTCAGCAACACCGGACGAAATGCTAAGCAGATTTTCGTCCCTCTTGATGTTATGAGTTCAAATTCCACCGAGGTCGACTTTACCCTTCAAACTTTTGGGGTCGATGAAATAAACTCCATTTACGCGCAATCGAGTGGATTTAATCGACTAGCCTCATCCCTCAAATTACATGCCTTGTGCCAGTAACAGAAAGGACTATATCTCATGACCTGCCTGCTTAGGCAGCGGGATGGTATCATTGGAAACCCACAACGCAAGGAAGCGTACCGTGACCAGTGATGTATAACAACATCCGATAGTCTGGTCGATTCAGTGATACAGTGATTATTTCTCATATAATTTGTCTCTCAGCGCACCTTCAATTTTAGGATGCTTCCCCACCGAAAGTTTGCATAGGCGCAGAAGTGGCTTTGTGGTAAGTAGCTTGCTTATCAACCACATGGTTCTGGGTTCAGTCCCACTGCGGTGCACCTTGGGCAAGTGTCTTCTATTATAGCCTCGGGCCGACCAAAGTGGATTTGGTAGACGGAAACTGTCTATATATGTATGTGTGTATATGTTTGTGTGTCTGTGTTTGTCCCTCCAACTTCGCTTGACAACCGAGGCTGGTGTGTTTACGTCCCCTTAACTTAGCGGTTCGGCAAAAAGAGACCGATAGAATAAAGTACTAGGCTTCCAAAGAATAAGTCCTGGGGTCGATTTGCTCGACTAAAAGGCGGTGCCCCAGCATGGCCGCAGTCAAATGACTGAAACAAGTGAAAGAGTAAAAGAGTATCTCTAAATTAAAAGTAACTATGGAGGTTCAGAGTTTCTATTCTATACAATGAACTCAGTTTTGGTATAAAATGATTACAAAAATATATAGAAACATATTTACACTAAACAATATCAAACAAAATTCTTTGATTGATTGAACGGTCTGCTCGAAATAGTAGGCAAATCCATCTGAAATTACACTGTAGTATCTCTGAAAAGGAGGAGTAGGTTAGATCAATGCTCCACAACCTTTTTTATACTTGAGGTACACTTATATTCTTTTAAAAATTCAGCAGCACGCCTAAACTAAAAAAGTAAAACAAAGAGTATAGAGAGGGAAGTTATGTTCACGTTACACTACGGCACACCTAGCAGCACCATCTCATGGCACACCAGTGTGACATGGCATACTGGTTGCGGAGAACTGAGTTAGATAATGTAGCTCCTACACAAACGATTACAGATAATAAAAACACGGGAATTATCATTAATAGAATGTTTTTGATCAAAGGTTTCCTCAATCAGAACTGACCTACAGATAAACAACAACAACAACAACAACAACAACAACAACAACAACAACAACAACAACAACAACAACAACAACGAGTTAACAATAACATAAACAAAAATAACTGCTTGAAATAATTTCCAGTATTTATTTCATATTTCGCTGTAGTTTTCTGAATATAACGAAGTATTTTTTGTTTTAACTGAAGTTTAGGGTAATAGTTAACGTTACTAGTTCTCTGGATGTAGGGGGCCTGGAGGAGGTTAATATCCACATCTAAATCAGCACACTCCTTGATTTACAACTGTATAGTGTAAGAGTAGAGCAACTGTATAAACACACACACACACACACACACACACACACACACACACACACACACACACACTTTAATATCAGAAGAATCTTGTTTAACGTATTGTGTATCAGTTATTGATTAGAATTAATTCCCATCTTATTATCAATATATTCTCTTCTACCATAAATATTTTACATCACG
>NC_068990.1:40248774-40249239 GCF_001194135.2 Octopus bimaculoides | reverse complement strand
TATATATATATATGTATATATATATATATGTATATCAACATATCTCGCTTTCTTTGCAATTATTTTTATAGATTATAAATTAAGACATGCAGTTCCCACAAGACTCCTTCCTGCAGAGAACTTTACGTATATGTATACATATGTGTATATATATATATGTATTGTATATACACATACACATACATGCGTATATACACATGTAGATACATATAATCATATACATATACACGCATATACAGACATACACGTATAGACGTGGAGATGTACATGTATATAGTATAAATTAAGATATCTACATTCATATAGAAAACAAACGAAGGCGTGCATATGCGCACACATACATTGTATAAGTATATATTACAAAGTAAAGGATATATATTGACTTAAGACATGTATGTGCCTGTATGCATGGAAGAATGAATGTATATGCATGTGTGTATATGCATATATATATATATATATATA
>NC_068990.1:40244058-40247138 GCF_001194135.2 Octopus bimaculoides | reverse complement strand
AAATAAAGTAACCCCTTAAACAAAAGGAGGGAAAATGCTGAAAAGCAGGGGTGTCAATCTCAATCGCATTGGGGACCAAAACTCAAAGCACATTTTAGGTCTCGAGCTAAACAGGATAAACATTTATTGAACAGACTAAAACTTTTTGAACATGTCTTGGAACAGATGGTATATATTAGATTCAAATTACGATAAACGTAAACAAAGAAACGAAGTTTGCTTTTAGTACCGTTGAGATGTCTTAGAAAGTTAAAGAAGTGATTTTTAAATTCTCAAACGCAGGATAATGCTAATAATATAGCCTGAACAGGATAAGCTACCCCTATTTTTGCAGAAAAAAGTTTTGGCGGCCAGCTATGAGACAAGAACTCACACCTCCGTGATTACGCGTCGCGGTGCTCTTAGACCGATTTAGCTAAACTGCCCACACCATACAGTCTTCTCTAAATTTAAGATGTATAGAAATCTCGCTTTATGAGACGCTATTAGATGTTAAATTCAAATTACGATAAACGTAAACAAACAAACAAAGTTTGCTTTTAGAACCGTTGAGATGTCTTAGAAAGTTAAAGAAGTAATTTTTAAATTCTCAAACGCAGGATAGTGCTAATAATATAACCTGAACAGGATAAGCTGCCCCTATTTTTGCAGAAAAAAGTGTTGGCGGCCAGCTAAAAATAAATTAACTTAAATTAAATTACTTAAAATATTTTTGCTCAGCATAAAAATATCTCCTGTCAAAATTATAAAAATTCAAGATAAGAACATGTTGCAAAAAAAAAAAAAGAAGAAAATATAAATAAAAAATGTGTTTTTAAGTGAAAATTGAAATAATAAATGAAAACTTTCAATTTTCTTTATGCAATTTTGTCCGAGATATATACTTGGCATCTTTTCTTGGCAACGAGTTCATTGATGTTTGGGGCAAGGTTCGGTGTTGTTGAGACTCTCAAAATGGATTGCAGGTTTTCATCTGTGAGACGACTCCTATGTGACGTTTTATTTATCTTCATCACAGAGAACAGTTGCTCGCACAGATATATACTTCCAAGCAAAGACAGAGATCGAGCTGCGTGTAAACAGAGCTGGGGAATTGCTTCTGGTATGAAGCGAGAGTGAACTGTGCGGGCCCCACAGAGTGGTACTTTGCTTTCAATGTCCCATCACACTTTGAATCTGTACAGGTGCAGATTTCACATTCAAAGCAAATGAGTTACGAAGCATCTCGAAATTATTTTCCTGTGCTTCAAAGTCACTAAAGCGCCGTGCGAAGTCAGTGCGGAGCGCACTCAATTTATCAGCAAAGTGTTGGTTTGGGAACACCGTGGCGCTGACTTGGCTCAACATTACTTGGCAACAAGGAAAGTGAGACAAATTCAATTAGTGAATTTGTGTTTCCCATAAGCGCCGCTTCACATGAAATGCCTTCACTGCGTCATACATATCACATATCATGCAATCCCGTCCCTGGACTTGGATGTTTAAAACATTGAGATGCGCAGTTATGTCAGTCAGAAACGCCAACTCGCATTTCCACTTTTACTGTCCATGGACTGACATATCACTTCAACCAGCCGAAAAACTTTATTGAGGAACTTACCCCGACTTAGCCACCGCACCTCTGTATGATAAGGTATGTCACCGAACTCTGAATGTGTTTCCTGCAGGAAAGACTGAAACTGGTGGTGATTTAACCCTTTGGCTCAGATAAAGTTTTTGGTTTGCATTACAGTGCTCATTACATATTCCATTTTTAAGGCTTTAGCGCACAGCGTTTCCTGGTGAATGATGCAGTGATATGTTGTCAACTCACCAGCGCAGTTCTCTTCTTGCATCTTTAAAGTATCCTTCCCACTAGTTCACTTTTCTCATCGCACATCGCCGGTGCTCTATCTGTTTTAAGTCCAACAAGTTTATCCCGAGGCAGTTTCATGTCGGTTACACGCTGACATATTTTTTCAAAAAGGTCCTTTCCTATTGTTGTCCCGTGCATCGATTTAATTTGCAGCGGCCTCTGTGCAAGTATCGCCATCACACCTTTCCCTGTCATGGCCAATGCGACGATCACACGCTACACACCTTCCTTCCAAAGTCTGTTGTAAACAGCGGAAGTGAGCCAGAACGCTAAAACTTAGTAGAATTCAAGGTAATCTTTGCCAAGCGGCTTCACTGTGTTGTGCCTTAGCTTCGTTGGTCTGATCAATAAGTCCTGATACTTATTGATCAGACCACGTATATTTATATATCATGTAAATATATATAAACGTACGTACATAAATATCTATATATATATATATATATATATATATATATATATATATATATATATATATATATATATATATATGTATATTTTCATTACATATACTTATATATTTACATATCTCTTATCATTTCGAAATGTTTCTACGTCCATATGGTCATATATCAATTTATCTGTCTATCTCTAAATGCGTTTATCAGTCACACATCTGTATATCTGTACATCTCCGTCTTCATAAAACTCTATATTTTCAGCATAGATACATTTATCTGTACACATGTGTCTATGTACTTTTATTTTCATTTGTCTAAATGTCCATATGTTTACTTTGTTTTTATATCATTTCTTTATGTTAACATGTCTACATGTTATTATATCAATGATATCTACAAATATGTATGTATATATATATATATATATATATATATATATATATATATACGCACACAGATATACATGTGTATGCATGGATGTATGTGTCTATGTACACGAACACATACGCATAAAGTATATTTCTGAATTAACGTTCCTATTACCAGTTGAGCTTGACACATAATCCAGTTAGGACTAACGAAACTGCTAATAAAGGAACAATTTAAAACATACGGAAGGACAACAACAGACAACAACAATAACTACACCAACTCTAGCAGCATCACCAACAACACCAACAACATACTACCACCACACGGCAACAAATAGTCATAAATAAACTCACTATAACAACAACAACCAAATGAATCAAAGGCAGAAGTTATATATATACATATATATATATATATACATATATATATATATATATATATATATATATATA
>NC_068990.1:40238918-40243789 GCF_001194135.2 Octopus bimaculoides | reverse complement strand
TAGTAGTATTTGCATTTGTTGTTGTTGTTGTTGTTGTTGCTGTTGTTGTTCTTCTTCTTCTTCTTCTTCTTCTTCTTCTTCTTCTTCTCTTCTTTTTCTTCTTCTTTTTCTTCTTCTTTACTTCTTCTTCTTCTTCTTTCCTCCTTCTTCTTCTTCTTCTTCTTCTTCTTCTTCTTTCCTCCTCCTCCTCCTCCTCCTCCTCGTCCTTCTTCTTCTTCTTCTTCTTCTTCTTCTTCTTCTTCTTCTTCTTCTTCTTCTTCTTCTTCTCATCATCATCATTGGTGATTTGTGGGTGACAGAATCGGTAGTGTCGAACATAATGCTTTTCGGTATAAAATTTCATCACTTCCTGTTTCTGAGTTTACATCTCACTGCAAATCGGCTTCAATATTTATCACTTTGAGGATTGATGAAGTAGGTAACAGTCAAACATCGAATGCTATCTTATCGATTGTACCCGGTACTACAGTTGATAACCTTGAGACTGAGATAGCATTTTCAAGACAGTAGATTGGGAGAATCATGAAAGCGGCGAAGAATATGTCCTGCGGTATTTGTTCCAGCTCTTTATGTTTTGAGTTCAAATTCTACTGAGGTAAACTTTCCTTTTGTCCTTCTGAAGTCAATAAAACACAAAACCAGCAAAGTACTCCGGTTGATATAATCACAAATTCATGAATTTATGCTTTTTCTAGAAGCAATTATTTTCATTTTTCCTGACAATTTAATGGTTGGGTGTTAGTACAGCGTAATTAGAGATTTAGTCATTTCACCCAATTGACGTCATTAAAATACATTGAAATTTCTTTGTCGTCATACCTAGTTTTAAATTCGGTGATGATTATAATATCACTTGCAACATCATTCTCATGACCTTTGTTGTACACTATAAAATGCAATAATATAACGAAAACAAAGCGTCACTAACAACTGCTTCATCATGAAGATGAGATCGAGGAAATCATGAAACATTGAGAGACCTAAGAACTTTATAGCTCCGAATTAACCGCATTGTATTAATGAAGAAAATACAAAATATCATTATTAAATATATTGAACCCACGATGGTGTTTGACTGAGTCAATAGAAAGAAGAACAAAATATTTTGCAGTGTGTGTTCGAGATCTTTGCACTATGTGGCTTTTCAGTAGTAACCTTCATCTACCACCTTGTCCTTCGGCGATTTCAGCGGAGTCCATTCTGTTGTAAATAACCAGAGCAGGTTACTGCTTTGGCGATAGCTTTATTCTTTTCTCATATAACTCTTAGAGCTTCCCTAATAAACAAAAGGATGTAGTGCTGTCCTTGTCTCTCTGACTAAGCAGTGAATATACACACCCGCGCGCATTCACGCAAAAAATGACCGAGACTTGACACACCACTTTGCTCCTTAGTGGTAATAGGAAGCAAACTGTGTCGGAGGGGCGAAACAGTGTAGCACACTGTTAGCGAATGCCCAAAATTGACACAACATGAATACAAGAACTGATATGACAATGTGGTAAGAATGATCCATTGGGTGCTTTGTGGAAATGATGACCAAGAAAGATCAGACTTGGTATGAACAAATCGCAGAAGGAGTTACTGAGAATGGGGATGGCAAAATCCTGTAGTAGGATGCAATGATTCAGTATGAACATCAGATTAAACACTGAAGCCTTATATTATTGTAGTGACCAGAAAAGATAAAACATGCCCGATAATCGACATAGCATGACCTGGTGACAACAGAATTGCAAAGAAGATGAGGAAAAAGTGAACAATTACGATGCATTTAAGTGGGAGATACGCAGGTCGTAGGCAATGGAGAAAGTGAGCGTGATACCAATAGTGATTAGTGTACTTGGAAATATCAATATCCTGCTATGAAGATGGCTTTAAAAGATTGGAACGAATGTAAAGACAACACCTACAGAAATCATCATTGCTTTGAACTGTAAGAGCACTCTGCAGAGTTCTTAATGTATGGTCAGTAAATAACTGTCATCTTAGTCTGCTGGCTATGGACAGTAGACATTTTCCATCATAAACAGCAAAATAAAGCTGAAATTTTTCAAACAACAACAACAACAGCAACAACCACAACAGC
The DNA here is from genome assembly GCF_001194135.2 of Octopus bimaculoides. Lineage (NCBI taxonomy): Eukaryota > Metazoa > Mollusca > Cephalopoda > Octopoda > Octopodidae > Octopus > Octopus bimaculoides. The sequence goes on along the minus strand of NC_068990.1, from coordinate 40,241,700 downwards.
AGCAACAACAACAACAACAACAACAACAACAACAACAACAACAACAATAAAAACAACAACAGCAGCAGCAGCAGCAGCAGCAGCAACTGCTCTACTGAAGTACCAAGCACTGGCTTCTGATCTTAATTGATTGGAAGTATTATCATGGGCATGTTTTGTCCTGGTATAAAAGATGGGCTACAGCAAATATTCTGCTCAGTACCACAAATTTGCTTGACCGTAACCAGTTGAGCATGTCCCTTGGTGGCTGACAATATGTGCATCTCTGATCATGAGCAGAAGTAGTGTGGAAGCATCATAGTCATGTGTTGAGAGGAATTCTTTGAGGGTTGAACAGTTCATCTCTGGAAACATGGGTGTTTCATTCAATATTCTTAAACAATCCTTATTCAGAGACTTTTTGAGCGGAATGGGACATTTTTGACTCTTAGACATGGACCTTATCAAACGGGTAGTCATGATGGGTATACTGGGTTTCGTATGTTTTACCCCAGTGTTACTGTGATGGCATGCACTGGTCTCTCACTCAATAATGATGATGATGATGATGATGATGATGATGATGATGATGATGATGATGATGATGATGATGATTAAAGATATGAACGTTGCACTGAAATTACAATTAATTACAAATTAAAGTTAAAATTAAAAATACATATCCGTGTGGTGGTTTTTAGTCTCAACCTCATTGGCTATCTGAGATAGCACCGAACATTGGGGGGGTCTTTATATTATTATTTACGAGTCATTTCCAATTGTTATGAGTTATTTCCTGTTGGTTTTCTCTGAACTCACTTGCACACTGAAACCCTTGCTCATAGGCTTAACAGATATTCGTTAACTCGAAACTATCAGCACTGCTTACCTCGTGGTAACTACTTCCAGCTACGCGGGGCTTGCATTAGCTAACCATAAACACAACGTAGTGACACTATCAACACACGAACCACGAAGTTTTCTTTTCTGCATAAGAGACACTTTTGATGTGTTGTTGTAGCGGTTGTGGCAGTGGTGGTGGTTTTGTGGTTTTGTAATAGTTGTAGTAGTAGTAGTAGTAATAGCGGTGGTAGTGATAGTAGAAGTAATGTTAATAGTGACTGTAATGTAATGGTGTTAGTAGTCTTAGTGGTATGGGTGGTAGTTGTAGTGGTTGGGCTCTAGAGATTGTATTATTGGTTGTGTTTATTAACACAGTGGAGGCGCAATGGCCCAGTGGTTAGGGCAGCGGACTCGCGGTCTTAGGATCGCTCAACTGGTACTTATTTAGTCGACCCTGAAAAGATGAAAGGCAAAGTCAATCCAAACTTAGCAGAATTTGAACGGAAAGACGGACGAAATGTCGCTAAGCATTTTGCTCAGTGTGCTAACGATTCTGCTAGTGGTAAACCCAATATTAATAATGATAAGGCGGTGATCTGGCAGAATCGTTAGCACGCCCAGTCAAATGCTTAGCGGTATTTCGTCCGTCTTTACGTTCTGAGTTCAAATGCCGTTGGAGTTGACTTTGTCCTTTATCCTTTCGAGTTCAATAAAATAAATTCCAGTTGAACACAGGGGTCGAAGCAATCGACTTACCTTTGCTCCGAAATTGCGTGCCTAGTGACAAAATTTAAGATCAGTATTACTAATGACGTGGAGGCGCGTGGCTTAATGGTTAGGGTGTCAGCATCATGATCGTAAGATTGTGGTTTCGATTCCTGGACCGGGCAACGCGTTGTGACCTTGAGCGAAACACTTCATTTCACGTTGGTCCAGTCCACTCAGCTGGCAAAAATGAGTAACGCTGCGATGGACTGGCGTCCCGTCCAGCTGGGTAACACATACGCCATTGAAATCGGGAAACCGGACCCATGAGCCTGGCTAGGCTTTAAAAGGGCGCATTTATTTATTTATTTTTTATTAATAATGACAGCGGTGATAGCAGATTTGGTCGTGTCAGTAGTAGTAATAGTAGTGGTGGTAGTTAGTGTTAGTGGCATTGGTGTTAGTTGTGGTGATGTTGGTAATTGTAGTGGTGGCGGCAGTGGTAGGCATTGCTGATAGTGTTGGCAGAGGTAGTGACGGTGGTAGTATTGACAGTGGTGTTTGTATGTTGATGGTGTTTCTTGATATTATTAGTAGTATTAATGTAAGAAGTTGGCCGTAACAGTACAATGGTGGTGCTGTTGGTGTTGATGGTAGTACTGGTAACATTGGTGGTGGTTGTGGTGGTCGTGATGGTAGTGGTAGTGGTTGTAGCAATAGTGAACGTTTGGTGTGTGTTAGTAAGAGTGTGGTAGAGGGTTACTATCGCCAGATGCTGTGATTGGTCAACAGAAATACTTTACAGATAATGGTGTTGCATCACCAAAGTCAATTCCTTTTAAAATTGTTGATCTTAGAGATACAGACAACGTATATATATGTGTGAATGTGAGAGTGTACACGTGTGCGTATGTGTGTGCGCATGTATATGAATGCGTTTGCGTGTTTGTGTGAATACGAATCGTACATCGTTATTCAGTTGTATAAATATATGTATATTATACACATATACATATAAATACATGCATACGTACATACACACGCACACACTCGCGCATACATGTATATACTCACACATACACTCATCCCCATCCCCATATCTACTATATACATATACATGTATATTGTGGTTGTAATAATTTCGTATGTATGCATGTGTATATTTACATACATACATATATATATATATATATATATATATACATATATTCGTATATATATTACATACATACATATATATATGCATATATATGCA
>NC_068990.1:40234379-40235912 GCF_001194135.2 Octopus bimaculoides | reverse complement strand
CAGTCTTGTTTTCCGTCCGCCACTATCCTCCACGAAAAATTTTTTATTTGTGTTCGTGGGAAGAGCCATTTTAACGATGCGTCCTGCCCCAACTCTTTGAAGCGCCAGTGTTTTAATGGTGGCAGCTGATGAAGGATATGTTCTTTATGTGGCCTGCTCGTTTTTTGTAACTTGTTTATCATTTTGTCCGTGTTTTTTTGCAACGTCATGCACCCAAATATGTATCTATATGTACACATAGATGAACGTATGTACATGTAGATGAAGGTATGTACATACATGTACATATATATGCATATACTCATATATTGTTTACATATATATATATATATATATATATATATATCATATATGATTTTAGCTTTATTTCTTCATGTCTCCTGAGTTTCGTTTTCACTGCGTCAGTCTCTAAACAGTATCTAGAGTTGTTGGCGTATCTATGAAAATGCGCGACTGTCCTAACGCACTGAAACTGCCCAATTTCCCTAGAATGGGCCGCCGATGAAGGGAGACTTGTCCGGTTGTTCCTTGTGCCATATGTTCTCGTTGTTTGTGCCTAATTTCTCCCGATCACCGATCAACACACATACACACACATGGACACACGCGAACGTGCATGTTACACTTGATGACAGTTGCAGGTACTTCAGTATAAAAAACCATCAGCATGAAATGATTAGTTATGGCCTTAATATTCCAGTTAACTCTTTCTCTCAGTCTATTTCTTCTTTCTCTTACTCTGAAACACATATTCACTCATACCCATTCACAAACAAGCTCAAATATTCATGTACACAAACATATTGGTGATCTTTGTATAACAAGATTGGTGCAGTTAATGTGACTAGATAAATATAAAAAAAAAAAAACTGTACCCAGCAAATACATCATATAACAGAAATGTGCAAATGTAGAAATATTTTTTACAAGCAAGTAGTTGTTTATTTAGGGTATGTTCGTATTTAAGGACATAATGATATGTGGCTGTGATATTTTTTTGAAATAATTTGTACCATTTCTCTATGTTTACATTAATGACTATCCATCTACTTTTGGAATGTACTCGTAAATTAGTAAGCAACACATACACCAACAGTAAAAATGTTGCAATATGGTTGAACAAGCGAATAATGATGCTTGTTACATCACATGTGCATGTCACACACAAGCATTCATACACACACACACACGAACAAGCTCATAAATATACAAATTTATCTACGTAAGTATATACGCATGCATATCATATGCACTTGCATATATGCACATATATTTATTTATTTATATAGTAGAAATATGTATATTATATATATTATATATCCAGTTATGTATGTGCTTGTGTGTCTGCATGTATGTACGTATGTATGTACTGCATTTACGTTATTCTGTACGTACATACTTATAAATATATTATGTGTGTGCGTTCAAGTGCATCTTTATACATGCATACACACGCGCACACATACACATATATATATATATGTATATAAACATAGATACATAGATACATATATATATATATATATATATATA
>NC_068990.1:40231837-40233514 GCF_001194135.2 Octopus bimaculoides | reverse complement strand
TGTGTGTGTGTGTGTGTGTGTGTGTGTGTTTATACGTTGTATGTAGAAAGTATTAAAAAAATTGGTGCCACACAGTTGTTTATAGTAATGTTATCTGAAAGTAACAAGTTTTATTACGTTAGATGAATTTCTTAATTTTTTCCCTCCTTGTTTCTGTCTGTCTGTCTGTCGAACTGTCTGTCTGTCTGTCTGCCCGTCTCTCTTTCTCTCTCTTTCTCTCTGTTCCTATCTCGCTGATTTCTTTAATCTCGACTCAAACATTCGGAAACATTCAGTTGAACACTCACATGCATTACATACATATTTTGGTCGGCCTATTTAGAGTGTTTATTGCGCAATGCCAAAAACAACTATATTTTAGAAGTGTTTAAAAATATTGCACGGAAATGGCATAGATGGGTTTCGACACTGTCCAGAAAATCTGTTATCGTTATGTCATTATAATGATCCTTTCTACAATAGGCAATTGTGGGATGGGAGTAAGTGGATCACATCGACCTCAGTACTTGACTGGTACTTAATTTATCGACCCCGAAAGGAAGAAAGACCAAGTCGTCCTCGGCAGTATTATAATTCAGAACGTAAAGACGGACGAAAGATCGCTAAACATTTTGCCCGGCGTGGATGATAATAATAATAATAATAATAATAATAATAATAATAATAATAATAATAATAATAATAATAATAATAGTAATAACTACCGAAAGGCTTTTGATAGTGTCCCCCACACGTAGATCCTCGAAACACTAACCATAAACAAGGTAGCACCAATAATTATAAAATACACAAGATACTATGAATAAATGGCAGACAGTACTACAGCTCCAAACAGAAGAGGGACTCGTGAAAACCAAAGCCATCCCCATTAGAAGAGGAATATTGCAAGGAGACACGCTCTCTCCACTCCTGTTCTGCTTGGCCCTGACACCTTTATCTGACATGCTAAATAGAACTGGATGCGGATACAAATGTTACGGCAAAACAATCATCCACCTTTTATATATGGATGACCTAAAACTATAGCTACAAATGATAAACAGCTGAAAGCACTACTACAGACAGTACATGGATTTACCAAAGAAATATATATTAAATTTGGATTAGAAAAATGTGACAAAGCAACCCTGAAAAGAGGAAAACTAGTTAAGAGTAGCAACATCACACTAGATAAAGCCAATGAAATAAGAGGATTAGACCAATGTCAGACATACAAATATTTAGGAATAAATGAACTAGACAGGATACAACACACACAAATGAAAGGGAAAATAAAGAAAGAATACTATAGACGAGTTAAATCAATACTAAAAACAGAGTTCAATGCTAAAAACAAGATAATAGGTATTAACACTTTAGCCGTCCTAGTTATAAGTTACAGCTACACTATCCTTAACTGGACACTAAATGAACTAACCAAAATAGACAGGAAAACAAAAAAAAATAATGACAGGATTTAGGATGCACCACCCAATATCTGACATAGAAAGGCTACATATATACAACCTACAGAAAGTGGTAGAGGCCTTATACAGCTGGAAAACTATTATAAAATAACCACCATAGGACTGCAAAAATACCTACTTCAGAAGCAAGGAAAACTAATACAAATAGCCACAAAACACGAGCAAAACAAAAAACTGTTTTCAGTAATTAAGGAAGCTGACAAATACAAAC
>NC_068990.1:40227992-40231597 GCF_001194135.2 Octopus bimaculoides | reverse complement strand
CAAACAAAAACTAGAACAGCAACGGACAATGATAAAACGATGGCAAGAAAAGCCCCTACATGGTAAATACTGGGCTAAACTAAATGCAAAAGAAATAGACAGAGAAAAATCCCAGCAATGGTTGAGAAGCTCAGGACTCAATGCAGAAACTGAAGGATTTTTAATTGCAGCACAAGACCAAAGCCTCCCCACCAGAAATTACCAAAGACATATAAGGAAAAGAAACATAACAAGTAACTGCAGAATATGTGGCGATGGACAAGAAACAATAAACCATATTATCTCTGGCTGCCCAGTCCTGGCTAAGAAGGAATATGTTCACAGACACGACAGAGCTGGGACCTACATACACTGGAAGCTATGCCAACACTATGGAATAACAACAGAAAAAAGATGGTGTAGGCACACGCCAGTAAAAGTCACAGAAAACGAGAAAGCAATCATACCATGGGATAGACCAATACACAGATAGAGAAATTAAGGCCAATAAGACAGATATAGTTGTCAGAGGTCATGAAGTAAAAATAATGCTTTTTAATTGATGTATCAATACCAGCAGATGACAACGTTTCTCTAAAAGAAATGGAGAAACTTTCAAAATACACACCTGGAAATAGAGGTAACTCGAATGTGGAATCTAAAAACAAACAATTCCTATCATAGTAGTCGCATTAGGTATGATAAAAAAATATTCAGACAAATACATAACAAGAAAACCAGGACTTACAAGTATATATAACATACAGAAAATTGCACTACTGGGCACTGCACACATCCTACGCAAAACACTTTCAATACAGTAACCATAGGAGCATCACAGCAAACCACAGCACATACTCAAGACACACAGAGCTGCGCTCGGTAGTGAAGTGAAAGCACGTTATAAAAATAAAACTACTGAATAATAATAATATTGATTTCAAATTTTGGCACAAGGCCAGCAATTTTGGGGGAGGGGCTAAGTCGATTACATCGACCCCATTGTTCAACTGGTGCTTATTTCATCGACCCCAAACGGATAAAAGGCAGACTTGAACTCAGGACATAAGTAACGACGAAATGCCGTTAAGCATCTTACCTGTTGTGTTAACGATGCTGCTATCTCGCCGCTTTATCAATATTAATGATATTAATATTAATAATATTTGTAATAATAAATGCCCTGATGCAATACGAGGCAGTGACCCTCGTGGTTTCTTATCTTAACTAACTAGAAGTGTTAATATGTGTATGTTATATCTTAGTGTAAAAGATGGGCTACAGCAAATATTCTACTCAATACTACAGATTTGCTCAACTCATTTGCTTGACCTTAACAAGTCAAATATGTTTTTTTTAGCGACTCATGATATATGCATCTCTGATCACGTGGGATGCTTCGGGGTTTGAACATTTCAACTCTTATTGAGGGACTTTTTGAGTGGAATGGGGTACGCGACCTGAAAACAATTCTAACTGGGCCCCACCTGCAAGGTCATGCACTGTTTATCTTGATATGAGATCACCATGTCGTGTATATATGGTTGTGATGCATGTGCCTAGTATATCCTTATGAGACGGGTAGTCATGATGGGTATATATTTGTATCTCAGCATCACTTTGATGGCGTGTGCTGCTCTCTCACTCAATAATAATAATCGCTTTGAGAAAATCGGAGATTGATAAATTGAGTACACCAGTTTCAACCTGTCATTGCAATTGCTTGGTCCCAACTTAGAAATTCTTAAAACCTGCAGCTTTCATCATAAACTATGTAAAATTAGGGAATTCTCCTTAGATCGCGGTGTGCAGTTGGAGTCCTTTTTTAATCACGGAGAATACCTTGTGTAAAAAAAACGTATCTTCTGAGGAACACTCCTGACCAGGGATGGATGTTGCTACCACCAACATCATCAAAGCGACGACAATGACGACCATCACCACTCCAACTACTATCATTTTGTCTGTTATACTACAGTATCAGCAATAGTATTAAGAAGTATATCAACTAGAGTAAGAATAGCAACAATAACATCGGCATTAGCAACAGCATCGGTAATAGCTGTAGAAAATAAAACTCAGTACAAAAGGTATGTATAAAGTAATTATACATTATTGTGTTGTCCAGCATATGTGCGTGTTAATTTTCATTATTTGCTTTTATTAAAAATTTTTGTTTGTTTGTTTTCGGCTTATGCTGATGCCAACTTAAAATGTATGTCGATGTGTGTGTATATGTGTGTGCAGTTTGCATGTTACATGAGTGTGTTTGCATGTGTTTTAGTTTACATTTTGTATGTACGTAACTTGTATGTAATATCGGTGTGACAGTGTGTGTAGTTTGCATGTATATATGCAGATATCAGAGCAAGTGGTTTGTGGTATTGTGTGTGAAGTAATTGAGTTTTGTTGAATTTAATCTTATATTATCTTCATTTTTGTATTACTGTAGTGATAGATTAGCGTTGTTGTAGTGGCGAGCGTTGTTAACGACTTTTTTTATTTTTTGTTGACGATCTTTGTGGTGTCAAAATCTGTTTTCAGGGTTCATACTACCTCTGTAAGGTGCCTACTGTCGTATCTTTTGTATGTGCAAAAATAATCTATTTTTCAACATAGTTTATTTATCCGTTGAGTTTTTGTACGTTAAGTTGATAAATCTGGGTGTTTATTTCTATCCTTTCACGTATAGTGCAGGTCGTTTCTTTTATAGATTTTACGATGTTGTCCCTATAAAGCATCTTATATGATATACAATGATCTTAGTGTTCAAAAACATCTACGGGCTGGTTGTACACACCCTGCGGTTGTTGCCATTACAAAGGATTTTTGTGGATATCTATGATTTAAATAAGAGTGACGAGATGGATCTGTCTGTTTTTTTGTACTACTTTGATTTTAAGTTTCATTTCGTGTAATATTTTCCTAGCTCACCTTCAAGTGACGAATATCACACCTTGGAATTTTTTTTCTCATATCATTTAACCCGCTTCAAATTTGTTCCGATATATGAAACGTACTCGATTTGTTGAGGATGTGTTTGATGTTAAAATCTAACTCAGGGTATTACTGATAGTTTCAAACTTTTCTTTAGTTTCTTTATAAATGTTGATACAATCCCGTTGGTTGCAACCAGAGTACTGTATGCGGTGTTGAAATATTGTACATACTTTTTCAATTCACTGAATAAATACATGCGAGATATATATTTCACCATTCTTACTAGATCTGCTAACAGGATGCCTGATATCTATGTTTACAGCTATTGAAACTGCAGAATTCCGGAGGAGTGGGCGCTTAGTGGTCATAAGTTTCATGATACGAGTGAAGAGAAATTGATTTTTTTCCACTAATATTTCTCATCATGTTTCCGAATCTAGAATAGGTGCTCTTTTCTCGAGGTGCTTCAAGAGGCTGATGATGGCCAAATTAATTAACAATAAACAAAAACTGAAGTAAGCAACAAACAGTATACTCTTTTACTCTTTTACTTGTTTCAGTCATTTGACTGTGGCCATCCTGGAGCACCGCATTTTAGTCGAGCTAATCGACCACAAGACTTATTCTTTGTAAGCCTAGTACTTATTTTATCGGACGTAAACATTCCAGCATCAGTTGTCAAGCGA
>NC_068990.1:40224964-40226737 GCF_001194135.2 Octopus bimaculoides | reverse complement strand
TCATTGACTTTCATATATTTATATTGATATACATATATATACGTGTGTTTGGGTGCGTGTGTGTATATACATCTCTATATATAAAGATGATGCGTAGTCTAGACGGCGTTTTTAGATTTCATTATTCTCTTTAAACCGGGCAACGCCGGGTATTTCTGCTAGTATATATATATATACATACATATATACGACGGGCTTCTTTCAGTTTCCGTCTACCAAATCCACTCACAAGGCTTTGGTCGGCCCGAGGCCATTGTAGAAGGCACTTGCCCAAGGTGCCACTGAACCCGGAATCATGTGGTTCGTAAGCAAGCTACTTACCACACAGCCACTCCTGCGCGTGTGTGTATTTATTGGCAGTATGGTCCTTACAAAGTACTACAATACTAGTTTCGACACCCGATTTTAAATAAAAACTATTGTAAAACAAATTTAGAAATGTAATAATTATACGTGAATGCTTTGTGCGCCCCCCCCCCCACACACACATACACATGTATATACTTGTACTCATGGTCACTTATATGGAAACGTATATATATCAGTATCTGTCGAACACTACATATGTTTGTCTTGTATGTACCTGTATGTACTGCATGAAATAAAAGTTTGCTTGAATTTTTTTCCCGGTTACACGGTGTAGTCACCCGAAACTAATTCAGACGACTATGGAGAGTATGGAACGTTGTAAAGCTCCAATTTTCTGCAAGAATCTCCTGGAAGACGCCATAACTATTTCCATTCATGTGAGAGAACATATGGGTTGTTCAGCAATTTCCCCATATTGATTTTAGGAATTCTCCCCGTATTTTGTGGTGTTTTGCTGGTGATTGGTCGTTCTGAAGAATTATCATCTTGAATAGACAATAGAAATCCTCTGAAATGTATGTGTCACTTAAAAATCTGTGTTTCGCATAAATAAAGAAAATATTTAAAAAAAAAGAAGCCTTAGAAAACATTTCAAGGTTCTTATTGCAGATTGGCCACGGTTTCTGTCAAATCTAATGTAAACTCGTATCTCGAAATTGTGAGCCATTATAATAATTGCCGAGCAGTTTTAATGCAACGTTACAAAAACTCGCAAAATAACTGAATACGGACAAAGAGTCAGTTTGTAGACAAACTTAGTAGGTTGACCACTAATGATCGTCAGCTATACATGCATTCCGTAGAACAGAAGGATTGATCTGAAAAACAGAACGCAAAAAGTAAACAGAGAAGATATCACACATTTTTAAAGTCCTACATTAGCGGCAATAACATCGCGAACAATAAGATAACCACAATAAAAATATAATTAAAAAAATGACAAAGCACATATCAAAAATGTGTATACAATATTCTTAAGGAATGGTCTGGTTCAGTAAATCTCGAAGAATTCAGGTGATAAACTAAACAGCATATAACTTAGTGATCGTCGTCGTTGATTAGCTTCTATTCACATCCCCGCCTCTACTTCGCTTTTCATTACAATAAATAGTTCACTGCCAAAACTATCACAACTAAAGTGGCATTTATGTCTTGTCTTATTTTCTTTTTGCTTTTGTTACAAGAACAAAATATTTGTATTTAAGAAAGATTTTAAAATATTCACTAATGGAAATAGCATCATTTGTTTTTTTGTTTTTTTACCGTTTCAATGGAACAGTTTCTAATGCAACAAAATGCGTAGAAAGTGTGCTTTTTTGAATTTGGCGGAGGTGCGATAAATGATGAATTAGTAGTGGTGGGGAGGATTGTGAGATTGGATCAAATATTAGTTGAATGTTTGCA
>NC_068990.1:40215772-40224311 GCF_001194135.2 Octopus bimaculoides | reverse complement strand
ATAAATATATATACTTATATACGACGGGCTTCTTTCAGATTCCGTCTACCAAATCCACTCACAAGGCTTTGGTCGGCCCGAGGCTATAGTAGAAGACACTTGCCCAAGGTGCCACGCAGTGGAACTGAACCCGGAACCATGTGGTTCGTAAGCAAGCTACTTACCACACAGCCACTCAAGCGTGCGTGTATATTTATGTGTATTTATGCATACACACACACACACACACTGTGTGACATCTTGAGCATGTGTCTTTACCAATGCTTCCGTTCAACTCAATATCCTTGTGAGTGAAATTTGGGAGATGGAATATGTTTAGACGCCTATCGAAGAGACTACGTGCAATTCAAAGTTCTAGCCTTGGCACACTGATTTAGCATAAGAGTTACGTCAAGAGTACAAGTGTCAGTGGAGTACCCAATCACTTTGCTCGCCTACGTCAATGTGTAGCTCACCGTACTTGATAAAACAACTTTCAAATACCGAAAAAGGCCAGATTTCCCATCATACATACATACATACATATAGACAAACACATATACACACACATATGGATAGGTTGATAGACAAAGAGATAGGTTGAGTGAGTGAGAGATAGAAAGCTTTCTACTGTTATGTATCAACTGCGTATTTTATTCATTCCATAGAACGGGATGCAAAACAGATTCGAGAAGAGTTTTACGAAGTTATATACTGTAAGGAATAAAAACAGCAAAATAGTTTTATTACGCATCAATGATATAAATAATGACGATAATACTACAGGGGACTTCTTTTATTGACATCAGAAGGGATAATATGTTCAAACTGTCCTGTTCAAATTCGAACCCAGAACGTTGGGGGAAGTGAAGTAGATAATAGTATAACAATCCACAGTTGCTGATTACATCGACCCCAGTGCGTAACTGGTACTTATTTAATCGACCCTGAAAGGATGAAAGGCAAAGTCGACCTCGGCGGAACTTGAGCTTAGGACGCAGCGGCAGACGAAATACCGCTAATCATTTCGCCCGGAATAATTTAAATAATAATAATAATAATAATAATAATAATAATAATAATAATAATAATAATAATAATAATAATAATAACAGCAATGACAACGACAACAACAACATCAGCAAGGATGTGATGGTAATAACAAGAGCAATGATAAGGATGCTTTCATTTGCTTGTTTAATGATAGTTTCTTTGAAACTAATGTCTAAAGTAGGCACAGGACGATGCAGTGATGGTGGCAGGGCGGAGTGTAGTCGATTATATATTGACGCCGAGGGTGGTAGAACTCAGAATTGAATGAAAATGTAAGGGAATGCATTTTGTTAGTCGTTTAACCACTCTGACAATACCTCCCACCCTAATGATTATTATTGTAAACATATTCACAGAACAAACAAACTAACACATAAATAAAAGAATACCAAATTCCGTAACTCTAACAATTAGTTCTTCTGTAGTTGAAGAAAATTTATCATTGTCTTTCATGTTTTATTTTCACATTTGTTTATGTTTTATTGTTTTACATTTTTTTTTTCTTTTTGCTGTGTGTATCCCCCTCTCTGCCTTTTTGTCTCAACAATGTCTGAGAATAGAACAAAACAGTCAAAATGTGTAAATAATTACTTGAAGCGATGCTTTCAGTGAAATTCTACAAAGCTATTCTCTATTCAATAACTGTTTCTATTCCCTTCACTAACCAAACACACATTCTCTTTCTCTTCTTTCTCTTCTCCTTCTTCAACGTTCACTTGGCTTTTTACAGTGTTCTGCTATATTGTTGCTTTTGATTACATTTTGTTTGTTTTTGTTGTTTAACGAAAATACCAGAGTAAATTTATTTGAAGTGAAGTTGTTAGACTAAACTGACTAAACATTACTAAAGCCTTTCTTTTGTGTGCCTCAGCAAGGCACATAACTCTGCCACTCTCAGTTTGCCTGACTGACTGCAGGTTCCACATCTGCTTCATGGTTGAGTGATTTGCGATAGAAATGGCATCTAGCTGTAAATAAAAAAAAACAAAAAAACAACGGTTACTGCAACAATCTGCAAGTATCTAAGTTTGCTAAAAATAAAATCCAGTTTCTGTAAGTTGTTAACACGGTAAAAACAGCTGTAAAATAATAAACTGAGGGAAAAAAAGAAAGAAAGCAAACCGGAAACAGTAAAATTAAACAATAAAGGGCAGAGAATATTCCCACACATCATCATAAACTATGAAACAAAGTTATCAATGTGATAAAATTTCTCATGCCTATATGACGCTCTCTAACGTCTATATATAACACTAAACATACAGTTGAAATGCTGTATATGTGACCAGCAGTACTTTGGGTAGCTAAATACTCATCTCTTATCATAATAAATGTTAATGTTTCAGAAATTGAACATATATCTTTTATATATGAATGTGGCTGTTCATGAATGTGTTTGTATGTGTGCACACATGCAAAGATATTATTATACATTTATATTATAATATATTTATATGCAGAAAGCGACGAGCTGGCAGACACGCTAGCATGCCGGGCGAAATGCTTAGCGGTATTTCGTCTGCCACTGCGTTCTGAGTTCAAATTCCGCCGCGGTCGACTTTGCCTTTCATCCTTTCGGGGTCGATAAATTAAGTACCAGTTACGTACTGGGGTCAATATAATCGACTTAATCCGTTTGTCTGTCCTTGTTTGTCCCCTCTGTGTGTAGCCCCTTGTGGGCAGTAAAGAAATAGGTATTTCGTTTGTCTTAATGTTCTGAGTCCAAATTCCGCCGAGGTCGACTTTGCCTTTCATCCTTTCGGGGTCGATGAATTAAATACCAGTTGCGTACTGGGGTCGATCTAATTAACTGGCCCCCTCCCCCAAAAAATTTCGGGCTTTGTGCCTAAAGTAGAAAAGAATATATTTAGATGTATTTGTGCGCATACAACGCAAGTGCAGATCTGAATAGGTCGGTAGTTAAGGGTTTTTAGTCAAAGACTATTACGGTGAGACAAAGTCTAAAATTAAATTATCATAGTCAATATTCTAACCCTTTAACTTCACCGCTATGTTCTTTTATTTAGTCAATCTGTTACTTCTAGTCCATCGATACATGTGCTCTTTTGTATTCTCTCCCTTGTTTCTCTTCAATGGCTGGAATTACGATTTCGGGGATGTATGAATACACACACACAAGCAGATACACACACACAAGCAGACACACACACACACACAAGCAGATACACACACAGATATATCTATTAAGCATATATAAGCTGATAATATGGCTTTGATCGGAACTAAAAGCCTTGTCTTTGACTCTTATTCATTATAGAGATTTTGTGGCTTTCCCCATAACCAGATAAAGAAAGGAAAACTGAGCATTTGGATGACAAGTTGAGCTGTTCTCAACCTGGGAGAAGCCTTTCAACATAATTCCTCAACGATGTCATAGACGACGTTCTTTTAATATCTCAGACAATGTCCAGCTTGTGGCACTACTGTGTATAATTGTCTATCACCAGCCGTTATAAACCCAAACTTGTTGGAACGGGTACTGTCAGTACATGGACTTTCTAATGAAAAGAATTCATATCTCCCCTAATAAGTCTATATAAAACCGTATCGTGTTTGTCGCTATTACGACAGCTGTTGTGTGTGTATTGTGTGAGTGTGTGTGTGATTGTGTGTGTACATATATGTCTTTGTGTTTGCGTGCCTGTGAGTCTATGTGTGTGTATGTGTCTGTCTGTCTCTTTCTCTCTCTCTCTCTCTCTCTCTCTCTCTCTCTCTCTCTATATATATATATATATATATATATATATATATATATATATATATATATATATACATATATATATACATGCGTGCGCGCGCACCAAACACACATGCATACATATATTTTATCATTTCAATATTTCTCACAATCATATTTCTCTTTTAATATTTCCATTAATATATTTTTTTCAAAGAAATCAATATTAAAATGTAAGAAATCAATATTTTTATTATTATTTCCTTTCCTATTCTCTTTAGGAAAACATTTATTTTTATAACAACACATTTATGATATTTTTTTCTTTTCAATTCCTCGATTTTGTTTTTCTAGTTTTCAATCTCTTCGCATGATTTTGGCAATTTTAATTCTAAAAGTCTTGCGATATTGATCTCAATAAAAAATATATATTTCCTTCCTTCCCACCTTTTCCCTCGCTTTCTCTCTCTCCTATTTACTCCTCTCTATTCCCCGTCTATTTGTCTTAGTCTCTCCCTCTCTCGTCTGTTACTCCTTTTTTGCTCTCTTGTTTAGTCTGTCGTTCTGATATCATTTCCAGTTCATTCATTTCCATCTTCCAATCATTTTCCCACACTCCATCCCACTTTTATTCAATCTTTTTCTCATATCTTGTTTCCTGAGATCTGACTGCTCCCTGATCTGTCTTCGTTAGCCTGACTCTCTCCGTGAGCCATTTGATGGAGCCTCTGCGTCGTCGAATGGCTCAGAACTATTTCTAAACCAAATGTCCCTCAAATCATTGCATACCGTCTAAAATAAAAAAAAGAAAGGGATATGTTAGAAATAAGATAATTTTAGATATCCCTAAAAAGACGAGGCTATCACGGCTGAAATATTTCTAACCATAGGATTGACCGGAAGCTAAGCAACAATAACAAAAAAAGGAAAGACAACAACTTCTTTCACTATACTCTTACAACGCCTTATAACACATCTCTCTCTCTTTTTTCTTTCTTTCTCTCTCTCTCTCTCTCTCTCTCTTTCTGTCTGTCTGTCTGTATGTCTCTGTCTCTCTCTCTCTGTAGCCCTCATAATAGAATTATCTGTCTTCATCTCTTACAACTTGTCTGTCGTATTACTTCTTATGACACTTTTCCTTCCTCTGTATCTATAGGTTTAACCTTAGACTATCTGTGGACATATCATTCTGTACATATAGTTCCATAGTTGGACCGTCAGTGACTTCACTGTTAGACAATCTATAAGGCTATAGTTGAACTGTTTGGAGGCCTATAGCTGCTAAACAAAACTTTACCTTTCGTTGGGTCTAGCTGATTACTTTTAATCATGTTTCATGACGCTTGATTGATCTTTAATCAAAGTATATTTAAAGCTATCGCTAAGAAGTATATTACTCATATTTAAAGAATAATAATACCTCTACGCATACTCCATCTTAGCATTTGTCTATCTATAGATGTATTGTTATTCTGTGTTTACAGTTCTTTGGTTTATATAGCCTGTAACTTCGTTAATAGGTAGCTTATAGAACTATTGTCGAATGACTTTAGTTCTGTTGATATATTCTCTATACATTTATGATGAGCTGTCAATGTATCGATTATTTAATCCCCCTTCGGCCTATTACAGTAAGTATCTACGCGTCTTTTATTTAATAGTGAAAATATCACAATGTTCAAATTCATTTAGTATGGTTCTGAGACTCAATGTCGATTCTTTATTTCACTTATTGTAAAACATTGTTAAATGCCTACATGCACAGCTCTACCCTATCTACGAACCTATTGTTTATAAGTATTGTGTTGCTCCATGCATTTAAATCAGATATTCGAAGTACCATTAGATTCGCCATGTTTGCCTTTTCCTTTATTTTGTAATAAGTGTTTTCTTTAATGTTTACAGGTTATAATCGAATTAGTTCTAAATAAATCCTAATACTCCTTTAAGCCTATACAAAATCACTATAGCTTTAAGCCTACACTAAATCGCTATAGCTTTATTTTAAGAAAGCTTTAGTCGTTTTGATGAACACACTATTCCCATAACATAGTTTAGTATTACCGTTTAATAGACATAACTCTATGCTATACATGATAGAACGGAGCAAGACCATGACTCAGCCTTTGTGACGGTTTTTATAACCTTTTCGCTCGATTTGGGTTGTTAGCCGAACAAATAAAAGCTCTCAGGAGGGACGTGAACATCACCCAAATCCGTTTTTTTTTTCCTTAAAAACGTGAACGCGTGGCAAAATAATAAATAAATAAATAAATAAAATAAGATCGGAAAGAAATAACAGTGCCTTAAAATTGTTGCTAGTATAAGTGGGGATCAAGACTTGGCTATAATAAGGATTGATGCAATAATATAAAAAAAATCTGGGTTTTATTATTACCATTTTCTTCAACATTATAAATAACCAACTATGATGAGTAAGAACAAACAGAGGCTAAGTAATATTTTTTCTTGTCATAGCCAAGGGTAAAAATTCCTAATATTTCCGTTTTATCAGACTTTGTCAAAGGAAGAATGGTCTAAACTAACGGTTCCCAACATTTTTTGCACCACTCATCTATTTCATGCATAATAATTTTCCCAAGAATCGGGGGATCATGCGCATAACAAAACACATTAAAGTGACATAACATATAATTTAATTATTACATAAATGATAAATGTATAATGTAAAAATAACCCGCAGTCTGCGATAGAAAATAAAACAGAAATGAAATCTTAAAAATTATTCATTCTGTGCGTTTCGGTACTGGTCCGCGGCCCGATGGTTGGAGGCTCCTGGTGCATACAGTTGCTTGTTGGCACTCTAATAACTAGTTTATTAAACAGAAATCTTTTTAAGCGAGCTATGACGAAGGCTATACTTCCTGCGATGTAGCCTAATACAGCACAAACGTTCTGAGTAAGTTGTTTCGCTTTCTTCTTCAGCTAAAAAATAATGTTCGCTAATTTCGCTATATTTAATCTTGCTGTGGGTTTTGTTTATTTCTACTGCTGAAAATAAATCAAATTCCAGGTTTTTATAACTCAAATATGTATTCAGTGTTTCTTATTAATTAAGTACAACTACTTAGTCGACTTAAATATCAGTAATTAATAAAGTGGGTGGAGGCGCAATGGCCCAGTGGCTAGGGTAGCGGACTCACGGTCATAGGATCGCGGTTTCGATTCCCAGACCGGGCGTTATGAGTGTTCATTGAGAGAAAACACCTAAAGATCCACGAAGCTCTAGCAGGGGATGGTGGCGAACCCTGCTGTACACTTTCACCACAACTTTCTCTCACTCTTACTTCCTGTTTCTGTTGTGTCTGTAATTCAAAGAGTCAGCCTTGTCACACTGTGTCACACTGAATATCCCCGAGAACTATGTTAAGGCTACACGTGTCTGTGGAGTGCTCAGCCACTTGCACGTTAATTTCACGAGCAGGCTGTTCCGTTGATCGGATCAACTGGAACCCTCGACGTCGCAAGCGACGGAGTGCCAACAACAACAACAACAACAACAACAACAACAATAAAGTGGAAAATATATTTCACTATAAAAAGGAGGTGGGTCATTTATAAGATTATTAAACGTACTAGAAACAGAGCACTTTGCAATTAGGTTTATAATGTCATGCACAACTTCTCCATTTGAGAATTAGAAGTAACTCCAATGAATAAAACCGCCATAGATTTAACAAAAGCCCTGTGTCCTTAAAACTACCATATATGACGTAAAACTCCTATAGAAATGAATCTTATCCTATAGATATCAATCGCTATCTGAGATGTGTGTGTCACTCCTTATAGATTCAAGGATAAACATCAATCGAATGAATCTAAAATTTGGTATCTTCTACAACTCATTTCATTTGATTCTTCTGAGATTTTACTCCCACAATCGATCATTTGTAAATGTTACTAGGATATCAGCAACACGCGTGAAAAGAAATACGTTCGACTGAGGATCAAATCTAGGTTACAAGCACAGCCCACTAGGCGTATATATTTATATCCATGGCAACATGTTATCCGATCTGTTTCAATAAATTCCTAATAGATTTTCGAAATGAATATCATATGATTCAATCACCTCAATATTAGAACAACAATGCCATAGAAAATATGGAATGCTCACCAACTTAGACCACTGAACAAGGTAGACTTTGAGGGAACAATGTACTGTAACAGGTCAGCTTGAGAACACTTGTACAATATAGACTGATCGGACTGAGCACAGGCAACTGTTCTCATAAATGATTCAGTATCTAAACGTAAATATAAGGTTAAATACTGTTTTAATTACGAGACACTAAATTACTTATTTGTTGTAGTAGTTGTAATTGTTTAGTTCTAGGTAACTCGTATCGAAGAGATCTACGACGAAGGCTGTTCCAAACGTGATTATCTTCAAATTTATCATTTATTTTCAAGAATATCATTTCTGGGATTTATCAAATATACTCTCCAACTTCTTTTTTATACGGTAGGTACGATTTGAAAGAAGTTCGCCTACTATTTTGGAAGAAACGAGTGGTCAACTACCTAGTTTGTCGCTGGCTCAGACTTGGTTGTTTGTCGTTTATCCCACAAATATTTCTCTCATCAGCTCGCTGAAGATAAAGTAGGAATGCCTGTCCACCATAGACATAACCATGTCTTGGAGATTGGAAACGTTACAGAATATAGTCGGTAGGAGTGGTAGTAATGGCGGCGGCCGTGGTGGTGTTTGTGGTGGTGCAAGATCTCACTTGAATTAGGTTCAATCAACAATCTGTATCTTCAACTTCCCACATCCGCCTCCTTTTA
>NC_068990.1:40209195-40209949 GCF_001194135.2 Octopus bimaculoides | reverse complement strand
TATATATATATACGACATGCTTCTTTCAGTTTCCGTCTACCATATCCACTCACAATGCTTTGGTCGGCCCGAGGCTATAGTAGAAGACACTTGCCCAAGATGCCACGCAGTGGGACTGAACCCGGAACCATGTGTTTGGTAAGCAAGCTACTTACCACACAACCACTCCTGATACATACATACATACATACATACATGCATACATACATATACGCACACACATATATATATATATATATATTAAACCGTTATCTTTAATCGACCCAGTTGACTTGTGGGCCAAGGACCTCAGCAGGAATCTCCTGAAGTGCAAGAAAGGTCAGAAAACTTCCTTTCTGGAATTTAGATATTCCTTGGGTCGAGGGAGTTCTTTAGTATTCTCGTCCTAAAGGTGAACGGGCCCTAACGGGAGTTGTATAGGCCCGGTTTTTCTAGGATCTTCCATGAAATTAGGTGTGGAGTCCCTTCGTCCATCAGGTGCTACACATGGTTGGCCAAGAACGTGGTGTAACGCCTCTCCGGGATCCTAAATGAGGATATGTGGTTGGAGAGGCGCTGTTTGAAGGTGTTTCCGGAACATCCGATGTATATTCGTATATTGCTGCTGGCGATGCTGCTTCTGTTTATGCTGACGCTGCTATATATGTATCTTATATGCTGCTCTCTCTCCCCCTCTCTCTTCATCAGTCTGTCTGTCTGTATCTCTCTCTATCTCTCTCTCTCTCACACACTCTCTCTCTCTCTCACTCTCTCT
>NC_068990.1:40207347-40209012 GCF_001194135.2 Octopus bimaculoides | reverse complement strand
ATATATATATATATATATAACTCGACTCCGTCGGTCACGAACGACCACAGGTGTACCTAAGAGGTACCCCTTCGTGGTACAAGTCTGGGCAGAAAGTCGCCTCACCGGCGAACGCACAACCTAGGGTTGTTTTTAATGGAAGACCAGCAGTCGCCCATGCATACCAGCTTCTCCTCCCTGCGCCACCAGTGTTATTCAAGGGAAAAGCAAAGGTCGATACAGCTTGGCACCAGTGACGTCGCAACCTATTTCTACAGCTGAGTGAGCTGGAGC
Organism: Octopus bimaculoides; assembly: GCF_001194135.2. Lineage (NCBI taxonomy): Eukaryota > Metazoa > Mollusca > Cephalopoda > Octopoda > Octopodidae > Octopus > Octopus bimaculoides. Next base: position 40,208,739 of record NC_068990.1, on the reverse strand, counting down.
AACGAGAAATAAAGTGTCTTCCTCAAGAACACAACACGCAGACTGGTCCGAGAATCGAACTCACAACCTCACGATCGTAAGCTCATTTGATAAAATAAATTAACGTAAAAATATCTTTTAGGGTTTATTGTTTTCTTCGACAGAGTTCTTGAAAATAAATTTTAATTTATGCTTACAGCTTACGAGAGTTCATTGCGTTTGTTAAGGATTTTTTTCCCTAAGGTTTTCGGGCTAAATTTGACGACATTTTATGTCTCCTTTTTTTTCGTTCAGTAATTGCTTTATGTATGGGTGAACAGTTAATAGTTTTGGAGAGCATAAAGATTGAAACTGTACTTGAGAAAAAGTTAACTGGATTGGGGGAACTGGAAGCCGTCGGAGTATTGGAAAATAGTTACCTGTGTCATGATGATTCACGCTAGATGTCAAAATACCGACATCATGACTGCTGCTCAAGCTCTATGAACACTGTAAAGGCCATGAGACGTGATACGTACGGTTGTAACGGAAACTAGGTATCCGTGGTCAACAGGAAGGGATAGAGCGGGCGTTCTGACTGCAACTGCATACCAAAATTCTCCACGTCTTTGAGCAAGGTCTTAAGTTCAATTGAGATGGTTATCTGAAACTGCTGGAAACTGTGGTCAATCCCTGGCTGGTGAGAGTTGCTACTGGAAGGCCATATATATGGCAGCAGGATTCGGCTCGTTGCAATACTTCCGGAAAGAGTCAGAAATGCTTGTCGGAGAATTTCTACAACTTAACCAACCCCAGTCTCTAGCCTCGGATTTCCTCCGTTTATGAATTCATAAGTTATTATGTGTATAGCACGGTTGAGGACACCAAGCGCTCTGCATGCAACATCAATTCTGTGCTGATAGTCATGATCAAGGTGTTCGTTCTTCCTAGAGACACAGTGAGGAATGAAAGCACCAGGTTCAGGAGCCGCCTTGAGGTCGTGGTGAAAGGTGACGATGTCTATTTTGAGTAACTCTTGTCTCCTAGTGACAATCCAGTTTATACTCTTTACTCTTTTACTCTTTTACTTGTTTCAGTCATTTGACTGTGGCCATTCTGGAGCACCGCCTTTAGTCGAGCAAATCAACCTCAGTACTTATTCTTTGTAAGCCTACTACTTATTCTATCGGCCTCTTTGCCGAACCGCTAAGTTACGGGGACATAAACACACCACCATCGGTTGTCAAGCGATGTTGGGGGGACAAACACAGACACCCAAATACACATATATACATACATACATATATATATATATACATAAATACACATATATACATACATATATACATATATACGACGACCTTCTTTCAGTTTCCGTCTACCAAATCCACTCACAAGGCTTTGGTCGGCCCGAGGTTATAGTAGAAGACACTT
>NC_068990.1:40204012-40207117 GCF_001194135.2 Octopus bimaculoides | reverse complement strand
ATATATATATATATGGACCTTTGTCGCTTTATGCATATCAAATCCACTCGCGATACTTTGATCGGTCTGTGGTCACCGTACAAGACTTTTGGCCAAGGTACTACACTGTGGGACAGAACCCGGTACCATATGGTTGGGAAACAAACTTCTTACCACACACCCAAGCGAGCACATCCATATTATACATACATAGATATACGGATATATACATATATACGTTTGCATATATAATGGATGTGTGGGGGGGTATAAGTGTGTAGTCTATAGTGTTCGTCTCTCTCTCTCTCCCCTGTTTTTTTCTTTTCTTTATCTTTTTCTCATAGTAATTTATCTAATTGTCTCTTTGTTCCACTTCTCTCTCCTTCCCCATATTACCCTCTCTCTCTAATTTCTCCTTTCCTTTCTTATTCTACCCAACATACCAATCTAACCCGATTAAATTCAACGAGACTCCCCCCCCCACCCAACTCCATCTACACATTCCTTCCTTGTGTCTATTTTTCTATCCATCCTGCCTTATATCCCCTATATACACCCCACGTCCTCATATTCTTAATTTTTTTTTTTTACCACCTCTGTCCCCACCCAATACCAATGATACCCAGTTTTCTGCAGTAACACTACACCCTGTTCTAAACTGTGGCTATGTTACTGAAGACTTCACACAAGACTTATGAACTTATCATCGTATCATCATTACCATCATCTTCATTGTCGACGTTGCTGCCGTTGTCGTAGTTGTAGTAGTGGGTGTGGTCGTGGTAGCAGTTGCAGTCGCCTTTACGATGATCTTCACCTAATTTCCATCTCTTTCACCGACACCATAATGTTGTCAGCGGTATTACCCTTATTGCTTATACCAACATTGATTTCAAATTTTGGCACAACGCCAGCAAGTCTGCAGGAGGGTGTAAGTCAATTACACCGTCCCCAGTACTCAACTGGTATTTATTTTATAGATCCCGAAGGGATGAAAGGCAAATTCAACCTTCGCGGAATTTGAACTCAGAACGTTAAGACGTGCTAACGTTAAGACGTGCTAACGTTTCTTATTTCTTTATTGCCCGCAAGTGGCTAAACATAGAGGGGACAAACAAGGACAGTCAAAGGGATTAAGTCGATTACATCGACCCCAGTGCGTAACTGGTACTTAATTTATCAACCCCGAAAGGATGAAAGACAAAGTCGACCTCGGTGGAATTTGAACTCAGAACGTAACGGCAGATGAAATACCGCTAAGCATTTCGCCCGATGGGCTAACGTTTCTGCCAGCTCGCCACCCTTCTGCATACACCATTATTACCATCATTAATATCATCACAGTCAGCATCAGCAACATCAATACCAACGTCTCTGCCACTATCACCGGCACCACCATCACTAACACCGCCACCACTACAACCATCTCTATCAATGCCACCACCAGTATTAACGCTATCCTCTCTATGTTCAAGATTATCGGATGTGCTGTCACGTTAACCCTCCTCACCATTAACTACCACGACCGTCATCAACCATACCGGTATCTCCTTCAATATCACCATTATTAGTACTACCAATACAACCACCATCACAACTTCAAATCTCTGAGTTTATTGATATCACATTGCTTTACTAATTTCTGCCAGCAGTTTGTTCAAGTTGACCAAATTGTGAATGACCCACTGTTAGATATAATAAGACAATGTGTATCGCTCAGCAGAAATTGAAGGCTTTATTTTCGTTTTTTAAATATAAAAAATAAACTGATTTAATATTTCTTAATAATGGTTCAAATTTATCATTACCAAAGGCACATCACATAAACTCCATTAAAATAAGTGCTCAATTGTATGAGATGATTACCAAGGTTTCGTTTATTTCTCCCCCGCCCCGCCTAATTCCTCTACGATTTAACATGTTGTCATCATACTAGATACTTTATAGTATAAACTCAGTATTCTACTACCCACTATTTACCAATATTATTGGTTCTTCATAATAGCATTGTCTATCGCCTTTTTTTCTATGTTCTAGCAACAGTTTGAATGCTTTATCTCTATCTATTGACATATCTGTTTACCTCTTTAATCGGGTTGTCTTGCAATCTGCCCCACAGAGGAGCCTTCCTGTTGTCATGTTGCTACAAAGGAATGCCACCATAATCTAAACTGGGACACATTGTGACTGTGTGATTCTAAAAATAGATAATAATATTAATCTAGAGAGGTACTCGCTTCTCTACATCTGTTTACAGAGTTGTCTATCCACCTGTCTAGCTATCTCGTCGTTCTAATTTTCAGTCCATCTTTGTCATTCATTATATTATTATTCAATCAAACTTTCTATCATTCTCCCCTTCTATCACATGTCCTTTTTTCTATCTTTATATTTGTTATACCAATTCATCTGCTTTTCTCCGCAATCTTTAAACTGTTCTATGTAACTTTCTCTCAATCTGTCGACCAGGATATCTAATTTTCTATTTTAAAACTATTCCGTCTATCTTTCTATCACTCTTTATACTTTTCCATAACATTTTCATTATATTTTGAAACCATCTTGTCAATCTTACAATTTATCTTTTAACCAGCGTGAAGGCAAATCGCCCATTGCTAACGGTGTTTGGTCCATGATAATAAGGCCGCGAGTTCAGTTCCTGGAACTGATGCGTTGTACTCTTGAGCAAGGTGCTTCATTTCACGTTGCTCTAGTTTATTCAACTACAAGCGACGGCCGGGTGTTCTTTCACCCTCAAGCTGTCAGAAACTTGATGTTCGTTCGGATCGAGGGTGGGATATCGATATCGGCTCTAACTAAATAAGCACCTAAATGTTATCTATCTATCTATCTGTCTGTCTGTCTGTCTGTCTGTCTGTCTATCTATCTATTATATTGTACATTACACGCGCGCGCAAATATATATATATGTATGTATATATATATATATCTAATTATTGTTCTACTTACGATCTGACGAGTAGCTATATTTTTGAATAGAACTTATTTTCGATAATTTCAATTGATTTTAATCGATTTAAATTTCTTTTCTATTTGAAAATTGGTTATGAAACACGTGTAATCTTTTTATTATATTTATCTTATGATATTTACTTTACTTTATAT
>NC_068990.1:40198660-40203623 GCF_001194135.2 Octopus bimaculoides | reverse complement strand
ATATATATATATATAATATATATATATATATATGTATATGTATATATATATATATATATATATATGTATGTATATATGTATATATGCATTCGCAGACATATGCATACGTGTATCTATACAAATTCCTTGCCGGAAATATTGCACATGTTACCAAACCATAAATCCAAGTGACGATTGGCTGAACATTTCAAGTTACTCTATCTATCCTTCTATCATTTATTTCCTTTGTTTCCCTACCTGTCTATATTTACGCTTTCTAGTTATCCTCCCACCTCTCTCTCTCTCTCTCTCTCTCTCATCCTGTGTTTAGACCTTTCTCACTTAATTCTCTGTTTCATTGAGAACGATTTTATGATTTCTTTCTCTTTCCTGTTTTTCATGTGCGACTATTTTTCTTTGTCTGCTTATCTGTTTATTTATTTATTTATCTTACTGCGCCCCCCTATTCGCCCCTCTCCCCTCTCTTTCTCTCTCTCTCTCTTTCTCCATAAATATATATATATATCTATCTATCTATCTATCTATCTATATATATATATATTTATTTATTTATTTATACACACACACGTACGCAGGTCTATAAATCTCTCTGTCTTTCTGTCTCTTTGAATGAATGTGTGTATAGATGGATATATGCGAGTCCGTGAGTGTTTGTATACTTGCCCCGTTAACTAAAGAAAGTTTCTACTGTAATATGATATAGTTTTTTGTCTCTAAATTTGAAATGGATTTTATTGGATGAAAATGAAACAATACACACCTACCTATCTCTCTTCCTCTCTCTTCTTTTTCTCTCTCACTTCTTTTTCTCTCTCTCTTCTTTTTCTCTCTCTCTTCTTTTTCTCTCTCTCTTCTTTTTCTCTCTCTCTCCCCTTCTCTTTTTTCCTCGCATACATACATACATACATATTTATATATACACAAAAAAACAGGCATACATACAGATATACACATTCTTATATGTATTTTTTCTTTTATTCTTTTCTTTTATTTCTTTCTCATTTGACTGCGGCCATGCTGGAGCACCGCCTTTAGTCGAGCAAATCGACCCCAGGACTTATTCTTTGGAAGCCTAGTACTTATTCTATCGACCCTTTTGCCGAACCGCTAAGTTACGGGGACATAAACACACCAGCATCTTCGTAGAATAAATTCCAACTATTTTACTGAATCTAAAATCAGTTCTAACAATCAGTGTGTCTATGGCTTCAAGGGAGGGATGCGTATCAAAGCTGAGGCACATTGCGATCAAATGGTGATCAATCACTGGACATTTAGAACATTTTCATCTTGCGATGTTATGAATTGAAAGGAAGTTAGTAAAGACTATCGATTACGATAGTGGAATTTAGAAGTTCAAATATACGAAGGCCAAGAAAGGATAGTGTTAAATTAGTTGAGATATTCACTAAATATTGAAAAACTTGCTGATTTTCCTTTTATGGCATTATTTAAATTTTGTGTATATTTCTATATATAGTTCCACGTCATTTTGACTGAAGCAGATGATGCAAACCTGAAAAATTAATGTATTTCATATAACAATACTGTTTATTATTTAAATTATCGCCATTCAAGAGGACATCATCACGTGTTCTTATTGTTTCTATATCTATCATGAAAACTATGCGACAAGTAAATGAATAATTACTTATATCTTTAATTTGCTCAAAGTGTTGCCAATTGTCCAAACAAAAGTTGAAGTCTTGTGAAAAATCTCATGCCAAGTTTTTTAAAATTGAATATTATTTGTTTTAATGAGATATACCGCTGACACTATTATATTCCCACCTAAACTACATTTCACCTCAAATGTTGCTTCTTCCGTCACACACCGAGTGACTCATCTATTAAAACCTACACTAAAGCCACGCCGCCATATTGGAATCCCTTAGGAAATTCCCCCTCCACTTAGCCAGCACTCTCTACCCATTGACTTTCAAAAGTTCAAATCAAACAGTATCAACTATATTCCTGGAATAACTATAGGCACTGCACCGCCCCCATAGACTAAGTTATTGCAGAAATCCTTACGTAGTCACAAAGCCTTAGACATACACGCATATATGTAAGTATTGTCACCTTCTTTTAGGAATCTGTTACCCTTGGCTGATATTTATTAGCTTTAGCCCATTGCAGGTCTGTCCATTTGGCAATTTCTGCAAGCCTTGTTATGTCTGTAATTGTATCGACCTTCTCCCAGTGCCCTAGGACATCGCGTCAAAACGTGGTACAGGACGCAAAGAGTTGCTCAACACTGCTTGCAGAATGGCTCTTCTTTGCTGCATATTTTAAGGTTATTTGGTGTTGCCAAGAGGTCAGTGACAACACACGGAAGGAAGAACAATCTTCCTTGGTCAGTACTCCGAGTTCCTTCCAGGACAATGATTGCTCGAGCATCTGGTTTCACTGTATCCATTGTCCCTGGTGTCTTCACCTAGCGATCCACGGCTATTGAATCCCTGATTCTTTGCATTATGAGTTTTCTCTCTTTCTCTCTCTCTCTCTTTCTCTCTCTCTCTCTCTCTCTCTCTCCCTCTCTCCCCCCTCTCTCTCTCTCTCGCTATTGGCATCGATGCTTTTCTCATCCATTGGCACTGTAGTTGTCAAGTGCTGGAAGTCCCTGAAAGGCCACTCCAACAATTTCCTGGTATGCCTCGTATTTTTCCACTTTCTTCTCAACTTCCTGGAGCTTTCGCTTTTTTACAGTATTTTATGGTCTTCTTGGTATGTCGAACTCTCTAATCCTCAGATAAAAACAATGGGATTTATTGCTCTTGCCTTTACGGCTTTGAATTTCTCCACCACCGATAAAATTAGTAGACGGAGCCAAGAGGTCTTGCTGTATATATTGACTGAGCTGAAAGTTAGGGGAACGTCTAGCCACCTTCTCAAGAATTTACTGTACGTCTCCATTGCCTCTGAGGTATGACAAGATCATAAAACAAAATGACCACTGCAGTTTGAGTATTCCATACTGCAAGCTCCATACTTCGAACCATCAAATTATGTGTCATTCGTCAACTATATTCAGTCGGGTGCCTAGACAGGTCTTAGCGTCTTAGTGTCTTCGGCATGGACAATGTCCTCAAGACGATAATAGTAATTTTTTTCTCCAAGGTTTAGCATTTCTTTTGTGGCAGAGCTTAACAAAATAAAACTTAAAACCTTGTGAAAAATCTCATGTCAAGTTTTTTTTTTTAAATTGAATATAATTTGTTTTAATGAGATATACCGCTGACACTATTATATTCCCACATAAACTACATTTCACCTCAAGTATTGCTTCTTCCGTCACACACCGAGTGACTCATCTATTAAAACTTACACTAAAGCCACGCCGCCATATTGGAATCCCTTAGGAATTCCCCCTCCACCTACCCTGCACTCTCTAGCCATTGACTTTCAAAAGTTCAAACCAAACAGTATCAACTATATTCCTGGAATAACTATAGGCACTGCACTGCCCCCATAGACTAAGTTATTGCTGAAACCCTTACGTAGACACAAAGCCTCAGACATACACGCACATATGTAAATAAGCATGCACGTATATATGCATGTAAGTATGGGTGTATGTATGTATGTACGCATACCGATATATATATATATATATATATATATATATATACACATATATATATACGCGAGCACACACATACACACACACACTACACGCCCACGCTAACATATTCCCGCCCCTTTCCTCTCTCACATACACAGACATATATAGATAAATAGATAAATATATAGATAAATATCTGTAGTTTTGCGTATATGCATATAGGCATACAAACACACACACACACACACACACACACACACACACACACACACACACACACACACACGTAAGAACAGAAACACGTGTAAATAATGTGAATATATAATGTTTCATGAAAAACAAAAATCTAAAGAAAAAAAAACTGAAAAAAATCAAGAACACAAAGCGGTGAATAGAAAAGTCCCGGGCAAAGTAAAATATAAAAAGTTATCTAAAGTTCACATAAATATTATATGAAATTGAATGAAGTGAACGATTGAAAATTTGTTAGCTTTTTGCTAAAAATAGTTCTACTTGATATCTTGGCATCATTGAAATAGCATCATCTAATAGAATATTTCATGAATTTTTCAGAAAGTACAGAATAGAACAATATCAAAGGTATCTGATCTAAATTGACACAGTTATTCCATGTTCTCAGAAAACAAAATAAAAATATACGATTACATACCTACATGTATACATACATGCATGCATACATACATACATACATACGTACATAGAGCCAGACTGCCAGACAGGTAGACAGCCAGGCAGAGGGGCAGACATGCACGTATGTACGTATACATAAATATATATATACATGCGCACACATATATATTAGGTCCATGTATTTGTATGCATTTATGTACAGACACACGCACATACACGCATACACATATACATGCATGCATGCATATATATATATATATATATATATATATATATATATATATATATATATACGTACATGCATACATACATGTATGTATGTATATGCATATGTATATTAGTGTTACGTATAAATGCAGAGACAGGAAACCGCGATATGGGTGCGCATGTACATACATATGCATGTTTTTCTTTATCTAGAAAATGAATATATTATATCGATAAAATATATATATTTATCATTCATATGTAGGTATGTATCTATGTATCTATGTATCTATGTACGCATGTATGTATATATGTATGTATGTATATATGTACGTATGTGTGTATGTTGCATGTGTATGCATATATGCGTGTGCATATGTATATGTATATATATGTATGTGTTTACCTATATATATATATGTTTGTGTGTGTGCGTGCGCGTGTGTATGTATATATATATATATACCCACACACATATTATATATATATATACCTACACACATATTATATATATATATATATATATATATATATATATAT
>NC_068990.1:40197193-40198593 GCF_001194135.2 Octopus bimaculoides | reverse complement strand
CATATAGATAGATTGATAGATAGATCGTCAGGTAAATAGATTGATAAATAAGTAGATAGATAGATATACGCACGCACATACTCGCAAACACAAGCACTCACTAATATCTATCTGTTCATATCCTTCTCTCTCCCTCTCTCTCTTTCTCCCTCTGTTTCTCTCTCTTTCTCTCTGTCTTTCTCCGAACTCAAACATACGTATATTTATATAGTATGTATATGCATAGTCTGATCAAGAAGTATCCGGACAGCTGCCATAGTAACGAAACTCAAGCACGCAGAGTAAAGCCGCTTGGCACAGATTGATCTTGAACTCTGATGCGCATGCTCACTAAGTTTTAACGTTCTAGCTCATGTCCGCTCTTTACAGCAGTGGCTGGAATGAAGGTGTATAGCGTGTGATCGTCGCACTGATCATGCCAGAGAAAGTTGAACAGAAAATCTCCATCAAATTGTTCCAAAAGCTTGGTGATAACTGTTCAGAGGCCTACGCAAAGTTTTCATAAAGTTTTCATCGTTCTCGACACAATCAAAGAGAGCTTATGTAACTGAAACCCGAGTGTCTTTTTGGTCAGCTGAAAGCAGTTTTAGCACAAACTTGACAGACACGCGTCCCATATCCAAACCTTCAGTGATAATGGACTGAACTGAACCTTAACTAATCTGCGCATTTTCTGATATTTCACGGATAGTGATTCGACGATTTTCCAACACAGCTGTACGCACATCTGCGTTGCTTTTCCCAGGTCGTTCCCAGAATATTCGTGAATATCGACATTTTTTCGGCCATCTTGAAAACGTATGAACCATTCGCACACTTGTGCGCAACTCATGCACTCCTCTGCAATTTTGCATCGATCTCTGAATAAGTATCATCATCACAACTTTCTCTGCCATGGTCAATGGGACGATCAGACGCTACACACCTTCCTTCTAAGCACTGCTGTAAATAGCGTTCATATTAATGTGTCAAATGTAATGCTCATTTGTTCACGTTATTTTGAATTATTCAAGTTCAATTGGGGTGTCCACAATATTTGTTTGTAACTTTGTAAAGTTTTTACATACAAATTTGAAATTTTGTCAGTGGGTGCTTTATATTCCACTGGTTTATAGTTAAGTAACTTTACCTGATCTTGCTGAGTAAATTTGGCTTTTATGGGCAGGTAAATTTCATTAACAGCTGTAAAAGCAATAACATTATGGATAAACACTAAAATTGAAATTCTTAATGCATCTTATCTGTTTGATTTGTTACTAAAATTATTCCAGAGGGCAACTGACAAAAATTTTGCCACTTTTCAAGATGAGGTACATTGATTTGAATTAATTAAAATACAAGTGTAATCGGTACAAGATTTTATTTTTTCAGTAAATATTTCGTATCCCAGTGTGAAATAA
>NC_068990.1:40190127-40196851 GCF_001194135.2 Octopus bimaculoides | reverse complement strand
TTCCTTCCATTTATTTTTTCCACTTTATGGAACTCAATATTTTCTCTGTTGACATCCACCTCAGTTAATTTTGCTTTTCTTCTAATACTGTGCTTTCTGGAAGAAAAGCCCTCACATCATCTCAAAGCTACGAGAATTCACTAACGTGATTTCTTTATTTTTTAAAATGATTTCGTAGATTTGGATACACCGGGTTTTGGCCGGCTTAAACACTAAAGGGTTAAAAAGTGTCAAAAGTATAAGATCAGCTTTTTTTTTGGGGGGGGGGCATTTTAGAGCCCCAACGTTATAGTTTTTTTTTCTTTTTTTTTTTTGCTTTGCTTTAGAGTTAAAAAATGCTGATTTTTTGTTTCGAGTAAGACGTGTGCTTCAAAAGCGGAAGAACGTCACGGGAAGACGATGAGGGATCTGGAAGACCTGCTACGAGTGTCACTCCCGATAATGTGGAGAAAATTCATCATCTTGTGCACGACGATCGTCGGAGGACAATCAGCGACGTTTTAAAGCGTTTAAAGGAGGACAATCGGCGAAGGCGACCGCATCTGTGGGGCGCGAAGAAGTAGATTCTTCACGACGACAGTGTACCCTGTCGCCGAGCTCTCCTCACTCGTGAGATTCTTGCCCAAAATAGCATGGTGTCGCTTCCACAGCTGCCCTATTCGCCAGGTTTAGAACCCACAGACTTCCATCTCTTCCTCGAGATTAAAATGCAGACGCACGCACACAGACATACATATCGTTCTTAGTTCTAAAGAAAAGAGATGGTACTCAACGCGAAAAGTAGAGTTTAATAAAATAACTACAGTAGAATAATTGGGTTATTCTGAGTTTCGTGTTGCTGTTTTTCAAAATATTTCACTTTTAACCTTATGCATAAGAACATACATAATACCTATGCGCATACATGTATGCATGCATGCATAAATAAATATATATATGCATGTATACACTATATATTATATATTACATATATGTATGATTATATAAAGAGGAGAGAGAAAGAGAGACGTATGAGAGATATATGGACTGTGTAGTAATTCCTGCGAGTTGTCTATTTTGTGTGTGCTATTTCTCTTTCTCTCTCGCTCTTTCTCTCTCCCCCCTCTCTCTCTCTCTCTCTCTCTGTGAGGTGTAGTACCAGAAGATGCTGTTGTTATAGTTGTTGGTAGTGGTAGTGGTGGGTTTTTATAACGGCAATACTGCATTGGTTTCTGGCATTGTTATTTGTCTCTTTCTACACGGCCAGCATTCTAATTTATAAATGTATTTGTAGTAGGTGTGCAGTTATAGAGGGGACACGATGTGTGCGTGCGTGGGAGGGAGTTCAATTTAGAGTAGGTGAGTGTTTAGGAGCGTACTTATCAACGTACTTATGTATAGTCAGAAACACACACACACACACACACACACACATGTATATGTGTATATGAATATATAGTTGTATGTAGATGTGTACGTGTGTTACTGTTTGAGTGTATTTACTTATCTAGGTTGCCATAAATTCAATATATCACATAATGAATTTTATATAAAATAGACTACGTGCCTATATTAATGTGAGTATATGCATACAGACTAACACACACTTAAGAACATCTCTCTTCAAACACACCCACCAACTCTCTCTCTCTCTCTCTCTCTCTCTCTCACACACACACAGCCATACATATACATATGCATATATATGTGTGCACATGTGTGCTTGTGTGTGCTTGCGTGTACGATCCCGCATCTATGTATATATGTGTACTGTGCAGTAAGACAGCAATGTAATGTATAAGTGTAAGAGAATCATTGAAACGTGGCACAGATTTAAAATTGAATTTATCAGAAAAACCAGACCAGAATTTGTCCACGCGATATAATAAAGAAACACTGAAATTAGATGTTTTGCTTTATGATAGCAATTTCCACAAGGTTTCCTCAGGTTTGATCGAATATTCCATTTTACATCGAAGCGTGTCGATTGGTTGGTGCAGTAACACACAGGGTGAGATGCCGACAGTTCGAATCCTCATCTAGACCTAATTTTATTCCTGGTTGCCGTCATTTCACTTCATTCACAGTGATAATATATTTGCTATTGTATGATGTTCAGGTGAAAGCATTTGGTCGCCTAGTGGCTACGGAAATTACACTCACGATTACAGAACGGCGATGCGTTATCTTGAGAAAAACACCGCGTTTCACGTTGTGCCAGTACATTCGGCTATAAATGGTTCAAGTTATCGGCGGACTGATGTCTTCTATAGGAGAAGTGTTCATCTGATCAGCCGATTGGCAACGTTTGAAAACTGCACCAACGCGCTTCTTCACAATTTTGTAGTTTTCAAATGACGTGATCAGCGGTAGTTGATACAATGATGACGTTAAGATTTTTTTAGTTATATCCTATTATAATGAGGGTTCTGAAGTACCTGTATGAGGAAAGTGAATATGCTACATAGATAAAAGGGACACGGTTCTCGTCTCTTTATATGCTCGAATATATGAGATAAGTTACTTCCAGTATTGCTTCAGATACCTCATAGACATAATTATACACCTGCCAAACATTCTTCTTAGTCTACTGCTTCCCCCACCTGGCTAAACGCTTCCGTAAAATGAGCCATAAACATTACATGACTTCCGTCACCTAACCAAACTCACAATAGTCATAAAACATTTACGACTAATTAAGGTAACATCGATGGTAATCAAGAAGGGTTAAACTGTGAAAGAGGAGTGTTTTATAAAATGCGCAATCAGAAAATACTTTTTGACTCTTGGATAGAAAACTCATATTTAAGACGGTGTCGCCAATCTTAGCTGACTAGTTGATTACGGAATCGTATATTTGATAACCTTAGTCTTCTCTTATAACGATTTTCGTCCATAATTCTGTGTTTATAGACTCCTTGTATTGTTTTCATTCTTCTAAGCTGTAGCAACAGTCTCTCTCAAAGCTGTTACATCTACTCTCATCAGAAACTCTTGTGCGATAATTACAATATCGCTGCGATTTTGTCTGAAGCTTGTTTCATCCATGTCGAAAAGCTGATCGCTTAGGTCCTTCGTGTATTGAAGTAACCGTGACTCTGAAAACGTTTCTAAATTCAAATTTGATCGGACTAGATTACATCTTTAAAGTACAAGGGTCCTTTCAATCTTCTTACATAAATCTACAATACACGGGGCAGCTACTTACAGCCAGGTGGACCGAGATATTTCAGAGGTGAAGGTTTGGACGATGAACACGTGTCAGTGATAGAATGCAGAATGTAGAAATTTCGATTACAAATTCGACATACTGCTGACCTGGCCACATCCACTTCTCTGCAGTGAATAATTGACTTTCATAACAAACAATTTACTTCATAATACAGCCGTGTTGCTGTAGAGGAGATTTAAACAAGTAGGAAGCAACATGGAATTGGAAAATATAACAGATAATTCTACAAAAAGATCAACTAGTGCAGAGCGAACAAAAGAATGCGCCTTGAAAATAACTATCTATATTAAAAAATGGGTTGAGGAAGTTAGCCTAAAGGGAATATAAAATGTCAGATTTAGAGGCACTCAAGTTTTCAGACAACATGTCTGGATGAATCAAAGATGACAATGACAGATAACAAATAGAGAAGCAAATACAGAGATACTTTACATACACACGCGAACATAATTATATACATATACACATCGTTTACCCTTTTTATATACACATACCCCCCACACATTTACGCACACACACACACCACATATTTATACGTATACCCCCGCATATTTTTACGCATACACACACACCACACACATATTTATACAAAACACACACATGCATATAAGTATATAAATATTGAATTGGTCATAAAGTCCGTTCGGCTTTTGTTTCCTGGCCAAGCTGAAGCTTCCTCTCAAGTCCATCATTGAGGAATACAAAGTCGGAAAACCAAAGCTCTTAACTTCGTTTGAAGACTCAGAAGACAAGGTCGTGATTCGATCTGGCCTAGCTGAAGACAGGCAAGAAATGGAAAGAACAAGAGTTGGCGAGTGCAGCAAAGGAAAGCCTTATGATGAGAGAAATAATGCGATACTCGGACCAATAGGCAAGAACTGGGAGTAACAAAAATAGAATCGTGGCCAGAGACCAAAGGTAAGATGAGGAGAGATCTGATTTTACAAGAAGAGATAAAGGAAGATGATACCATAAGAATCCGGAAGGTAGGAGAGTAGAGCCAACAGAGCAAGTGGATGAGGTGAGAAGGTGCACTCCCAAAGTGTCTCAATGGAAGAGTTGTGGTATATTGAGTCTCTTAGAATAAGTTTAACCCTCAGATCTGTCTATGATCTCCAGCTTTCGAATACGAATTAGTGAAGTGAGGCAAATCAGATAATTCTGAATGATACTCTGCTAGGGTAGACAAACAATAGAATACATTCTGAGCTCCTGCAGAGTAGTATTAGCCCAAGGAAGATATACGTATTGGCACAATGCAAGTGCTTAAGGAGATTGCACACGTGATAAGTACAGAAAGAATAAGATCTATAGCACCAGAATTTCCAACAAGATTCTACGCGACAGGAAGCAACAAATCATGGCCAGGAAGAGCTATACTATACCAGCAACGAGAATGGGGTCTTCTGGGTGATGCAGATGACTGGAAATACTCAACAGACCTCCCAGCATCAACAAGAGAACCAGAGATCACCAGGAAGAGTAGCCTGAGGCCGAATATTGTTCTCCATTCCAGTTCATCAAAGCAAGTGATTTTGATTGAACTCAGCGGGTCATTTGAACATAGAATAAAAGAAGCACACATTTTTCAAGCCCGAAAAATACGCCAGTCTGGCCAACAGCTCGAGGGAAGCAAACTTCCGAGTCAAGTTTCTTGCCACAGAGGTTAGGGGCAAGAAGTTTTGTGGGCAAATCTGCTTACGTTCTAATGAAATAACTTTCAGTCACTAGAAAGAATAGGACCAAAACCCAAAAGGGAAAAGACGGAGACAGCAGAGACGTGTTCTAGTAGGATTTGATCGAGAAGGAACAAAAACAACCTCCATACTGTTTGAAGGCTTTTTTGTATTTTAATACTGAAGGAAGTCTCTCAATGTGAGTCATTCTGGTAGCGTTGATGTTTCGCCGTTACAATGACAACCAACGTTATTTCTCCTTTGAGTATAAGTTTGAAAGCTGAATCAACGGAGAGGAAATCCAACACGATAAAATTTGCAAGCGGTTTAAACGCACAAGTCCCTGATATCCAAGTGACTGAAAAGTATTAGCAGAAGGGCACCCAGGAGTCATGACCTGGATGCAGACCGGCCCCTTAGAGTGTAAGAAGTTATGGCACGAAACATTTGCCTAGGGGTGGTTTCTTCTCTGAACACCTTCTGCTGTCCATCTCCCTTGAGAGTTTCTTACGTTAAGCACTTTGTAATAAGTCACTAACTTCACTCTGTCCTCTGTGCATGCGCACTCTTAATTACTTGAGACTTCAACATAGCTAGACGCAAACTTGCGACGAGATAGGTTCTTTTTTTGTGTGTTTGGGTTCACCGTGAAAATGTTGAACCTAAACTAACATTATCGACACTGTTTTAAAAAGGACAAGATAGCGGCGGAAGTGTGCAAGATATGCACTGTGTGTGGAGAGGGTGCTGATATGGAACGTTTGTGCCAGAAGTGGCTTTCAAGATTTCGATGGGGAAATGTTTTCGATTCAATGATGCACCTTGCTCTAGCTGGCCAACTGAGATTAACAACGACACCAACCCTCATTATATGACCAGGATGATCCGAATATCCCCCAAATATCTAACTCAGGATTTTGTGAATGGAAACTGAAAGAAACCTGTCGTGTATATATATGTGTGTGTATGTGTGTGCGTTTGTCAGTGTGTGTATGTGTGTGTATATGTGTGTGCATGTGTATACGTGTGTGTGCGTTTTTGTGATTGTGCTTGTCTATCACCATTGTTTGACAACCAGTGCTGGTTTGTTTGCGTTTCCACAACTTTGCTGTTGGGCAAAGAGACCAATAGAATAAGTTCGTGGCTTCCAAAAACTAAATACTGGAGTATGTTTGCTCGACTGAACCCTTCAAGGCAGTACCCACCAACATGACTGAAGTCTAATGACTAAAACAAGTAAAAAAATTACTAAAGAGATATTAAACTGCCGTACTTGAAAATGGAATAAACTAAGAGAAGCAAACAAGAGAAAAACAGAGAAAGAGAGGGGGGAAAGAGAGTGGAAAAGAGAGAGGGGGAGAGAGGGGAGAGAAAGAGAGAGGGAAAGGAGGGGACAGAGAGAGAAGAAAGAATGAAAGAAAGAGGATATAAGAGAATGAACTTTTCTGAGGTTTATAAAAGAGCTCATTAGGACATGATTTTCAACAGATGCAGCGGAATTTTACGAGTAACAAAATCATAGAAGTGGCGACGAAATGATTTGAACTTTCATAATAGCTTATACTGTTTAGAAATAATGGAAAAAAAGAAAAGAAGTGTGTAACATTATTGCGTGTTCTTCACTGATCTACGTTGTAAATTGAATTTTAATACACAGTTTCAGTCCAATTTCAGTGCAACTTCAACACATACACACAGACACAGGCACGTGCATATGCATGTATATAATGAGAGAATATACATATATATATATATATGTATATATGTATATAGATATGTATATGTACACACACGCACATGTAAATGTGTGTATGTGTTTATATGTATATGTATATAT
>NC_068990.1:40187472-40189798 GCF_001194135.2 Octopus bimaculoides | reverse complement strand
AGAAAGGACCAATGTTGTTTATATCAATCAGTGATTATGGTAGCATCAGATCACGAATGAATAGTTCCCTTGATACAACTGTCTTAATTAGATTGATGCTGAGGTCTATGATGATGCTGTCAATAATGATGGTGATGATGATGATGACGACGACGACGACGATGATGATGATGACGACGACGATGATGACAATAGCGAAGAAGATAACGACGACGACGACGACAACGATGGTGATGGTCGTGCTTTTTTTATACTTGTGGTAGTGATGGTGGTGGAGATCAAGTCGTCGGCGACGGTGGAGAAGATGTTGGTGATGTTGACAGCAATGATGACGAGGAGAAACAGGGGCGGTGGGGGACGGTGGTTGGGATTCAGAGGGAGGAGAAGTTCGTAGCATGGCGGTGGGTGATGAATTTGCTAATTGTTGGTGACGGTGGGGATACAACTGCTAACGATTACTGCGATGATGATGATGATGATGATGATGATGACGATGAGGATGATGAGGATGATGAGGAGGATGATGATGATGATGATGATGATGATGATGATGATGATGATGATGATGCTGATGATGATGAAGACGATGATAGAGCATCCGTTATCTGTTATTCTTTTGTTGTTATTGTTGATATTGTGGTTGCAACTATTTAATTTAGTCGAAATGTGTTGTGGTGTGTGTGTGTGTGTGTGTGTGTGTGTGTGTGGATCGTGGTGTAGGAGTGTGCGATATAGATGAGGGGTAGGGGTGGTGAGGTTTATTTTTCTACCATTTTATCTTTTAATTTAATTTTATTATAGTCTCTATCGATCTTTATCTTCCCCCTCTTCTATCTCTTTACTTATGGATGTGTAATTATATATATATATCCATATATATATATATATATATATGTGTGTGTGTGTGTGTGTGTGTGTGTGTGTGTGTGTGTATTTGAGTCTGTGTGTGTTTGTGTGTGCATCCATTCAAATACACACACACACACATATGCACACACATTCGCACACATAATTCTAGAGGGCCTGTGAGAGCGTATGTGATCATGTGCGTTTTTCTTAGTATTCTTATGTGTCTGTGTGTATCTGTGTGTATGTGTGAGTTTTCGTGTATGTATGTGTTCGCGTATATTCGTGTGAATGCGTTGGATGGAGTGATTTTCATCTCTTCATCTCTTTTCTATAGTAATTTTACTATTTCTACCTCTTTCCCACCCCTTTATTCCCTTACTCTTTCTTTTTTTTTCTCCTCTTTTCTAAATCTATATGTGTGCATATACGAATATGTGTTGCGTTTCTTCCTGTATATATCAATTCCTGCGTGTGTATACGTGCAAATATATAACGATATTTATATATGTGTATGTATGAGTGTGTGTATAATAACTATGTCCCAGTGTATGTTTTTACGTAACACATTGCGTGCGTCTACGTGAGTTATTTAAATTGTTTTACAATTGACTAAACCCACATTCGGAAGATCAAAAGTTTAATGTAAAATTTTTGCCTTTGAAATTTTTATATTTGAAAAATAATAAAAAATTACAATTTTTTTTTTTATATTTATTTCCTTCCCTTTTATTATCATTTTATTATTATTATTTTTTCAAGTATCTTTTAGTTTATTACATGAGTGAGTGGTCGGTTATTGTCTAATTGGGTGTGGTTTCATACATTTTTTTACTCTATTTCCTCCCCCCACCTCCTGCTATTTTTCATTTAGTGTTCTTTATACCATTATGTGTTTTTGTATGTTATTTGTCGGCTGTATTGTAGTCAAGTGAGTGTTTTAGGGATATTTATATAGCTTTGAGATTTTTTTTCCCTCCGTTTTTAACTTCGTTCGTTGGTTTTTGGTCGTTCATTCTATTTCGTTTTATTTGATCGATTTTTATTTTTATTATATTTCAGTTTTAGTTTTCATTGATTTAACGATTCATTGCGTTGGTTTTTAATTTTAGATTTAATGTTATTTTAAAACAACAAAATATGAATACATATAAATACATACACATACATATACACATACATACGTATATATATATATATATACACACATACATACAGTAGCTATAACAAGATCAATTTAAATAACCAAATAAGTTCAGCTCTTTAAACTAACCAGTCCACTCTGATCTTTAGATCTTTTGTTCTTTTTCTCTTAATTTTATATTTGATGTTTTATTTTTCTCTCGTTATTTTATTTTTATTTGTATTTATTTCTTTAAATACATATATATATTTTTTTTATACTTTTAATGTTTTCTAAAACGCTTTCGCCGGATAGAGAAATTTCACGTTGAGATTTTAAATACTAGTTTTAGTATGT
>NC_068990.1:40182385-40187378 GCF_001194135.2 Octopus bimaculoides | reverse complement strand
ATGTTATTTTAAAACAACAAAATATGAATACATATAAATACATACACATACATATACACATACATACGTATATATATATATATATACACGTACACAAATGCAAGCACTCACACTTTTTGTGCATATGTATGTGTCTGGATTTATGAGACTTTTATTTTTGTATTTTCCAGAATATATACATATATAACTATACATTTCTGAAATATATATTCACGCATATACTTATAATACTCGCTCCCCCATCACACATACATACTTTTAAATATACGCGCGCACGTACAAACACATACGTATGTATGTATCTATTAATGCGTGTAGATGTAGCTATAAATTGTTTTTTCTTTTGAAGTGTATACATCATTTGGTGTCTACTGCTGAGGACCTTTCTACCATGTCCGAGTACTAATGTAGTTCGCTTCTCTTTTATAACCTTCTCCGCATAACATCCTCTCTTTAACCACCTTCTTTCTTTCTTTCTTTCTTTCTTTCTTTCTTTCTTTCTTTCTTTCTTTCTTTCTTTCTTTCTTTCTTTCTTTCTTTCTTTCTTTTCACATCTTCCTCATTCTCATCCTCCAACTCTCTCTCTCCCACCATCTATATATAAATTAACATCTGCGGCCACACAACTTCCATTTCAAGGATTCTAAAATTGTCAGTCATAAGTGCACTTTGATTTGTTTTCGCGTGTATATATATGCACAACATACACTCAAACACATACGTACCTAAGCAACTACAAATGCACACTTTCCAAAACCCACCCATACACGTACACAACTATTTCATGTTTATGTGCGCACGTGGCGACCACTTGTCTGCATACCATTGCACGTACCATTGAGTGCATGTTTCACATCGATGATATGTTAAGATATCACTGCTACACGTCACACAACCATTAACGGCTATACTGGTCTCCAGTGGGTTACATATCCCCATGGTTACACTGGATTTTCTATTACGACACTCTTAATATCGGAGTAGGTGACTGATTCCTCAAGGATTTAACAGATCCTAACTGAAGGAATATAACTTGTGTTCCTCACTCACGTTTTCTATTATCCCAATTATTACCACTGTCGTCTCTAATACCATTATCACTATATTATCAAACCCCACCTCTACAACTACTTCCATCACGAGTACCAGTAATATACTGTGATCTAATAGAGGTGGTGATAATACGTCTATTAGGGTTTGTGTAGATAAAGTTCTGAGCTGCTTGGTATTTATTTTGTTGCTGACACCGTATTTATTTCAACCAACTCCATTATGTTCAGCAGGGTTTTGTACGTTAGTTAGTCACGTTAAGCCAGGTAAAACAGTAATTTGTCGCTACCTACATTATTTTACAGAAAACTAGTTTCCTATAGTTTCAAGGTAAATTTCAATTTTAGGGGATCCTGTTTTTTTTTTTTATATATAACAATTGTTATGAATAAATGATGTAGTACCATTGTATTGCACGTCTCCTGTTATGATTTTTATCTTGAACTTAAACATTTACAGGTACACTGCAAACAGGCCAATCAAATTTCAGTTATGTAAGTGAGATATTTATCAACAATGTTGTAAACCTTCCGTACTTCATCATATGAATTCGGAGCTCAATTGATACTCCAGTATCGATGTGTGTGTGTGTGTATGTATGTGTATGTGTGAGTGTGTGCTACAGAGCAAGGGAGTGAAATTCAAAAGATGACAAGTGAGTTATGTAATGGGGCTGATTCCTTCAACGATAACATTTGCCTAAAAAAACTCCTGGCATTCCACCATTTTAACAGATTGTTATATATATTGCATTGGGGACGCGTGGCCAAGTGGCTAGGATGTTGCACTCACGATCGTGAAATCGTGGTTTCAATTCCACTTCATCTCACGTTGCCCTGTGATCACTTCGACACCTGACGTGTGGTACAACGTGCACCTGTTCAAACATCGTCGATTTGATGGATAGGATGAGCTAATGTACAGTACATGCATTTGATCAGTATAAACAAATCATTTCTCGGACCACGGGAGACTGCCATCATTATAGATATTGTTAAGATAGCTGTCAGAATCGTTTGAGGGGTCAAATACTGGCTTTACATTCTGAGTTCAATTCGCACTGAGGTTAACTTTGTTTTTCATACTAGAACGGTCATTAAAATAAAGTGCCAGATAAGTATTTAGGTCGATTTCATCGACTAACCCCCACTCCAAATCTTAGGCTTTGTGCCATTTATTTGTGCCCATGATTATCATTGACACTATTTGCACTGAGATTTGGGGTTCATTTGTGCTGCATTCCTGGAAATAACGTCATTAATCCCTTACAGACTTATATCCGTTTGTTTCTTCTTTACTATTTTCTATTCATCGAACGGCTAAGATGCTTCGTGAAGTTAAGGGATGTATATACACACGCATGTAGAACGAGAGAAAGAAAGAGAGGGGGAAGGACAGTTACCTATGTGTTTATATACTGATGTCTAATTGCGCATATTTAAATCTATAATATCACATGCGCATTCATGTATTCTATACCGAATGCATTCTATAATCTATGCACTTATATAGATACACTTTCCCACAGTCACTAAGTCACGTATATATCATATAAAACATGCTCGCTTACACCAAATGTTACGTGCAACGCTATTCGTAAGCGTACAATATTTCTCGCATACAATCACGTATATATGCACACACACAAACACGTATACAACTAAGTATGATACAAGCACAAGACTGTTCTCCTTACAGTCTTTTACAGTATAAGAGCAATCCCAGTAAAATGGGGGTTAATAAGCCGAATTGACTGTCAGGTAAGCGATTTAGTGAATGTATTTCTGGACGGATGTGGGTTTATTTTATGATGTTAACTTAGGTCATTGTGTGTTTACTAAAATCTTACCAAACATGTAGTCTCATGTTTGATAATTCTCGTGCCAATTCTTAGTGCCAAAATCAAGCTCGAAATGCTCGCAGTACTCTGTCTTACTCTGGCTTATGGCGAGAGGTAAGGCGTGTGAATCCTTCGGCTGCTAACAAAACTCTTTGATGATTTTGGCGCTAAACTATTTAACTGAGGAAAAAGGGCGCGAATCTTAAGAATATTCCAGATGAAATTCACAACATGGCTTCAAGCTAATTGGTCGATTTTGTTCACGTGAAAAATGGTGTGATTCATTCATGAATGAAAACTGGTAATTTCGCGTTTTGGGGTTCAAATCCCTACAACCTCAACCACTGCAAATGTTTACTATACTCATAATTTTGATTAGGAACTGCACTTTCATTCGATTGTTATAGCAAGAATGACTCAGAATGTGCTCTGTGAAAACCATACATGTTTTAGTTAAGAATATGATGATATCATACTGCATATAAAGAACTAATATGTGATATTTTAGATTTATAATATATAATAAATGGATATTAGAATGTTCAGTTAATGATACAAAATGCGATTTAGATAAAAATTTGATGAATAAAATATCATTTTAGAGAAGCAAATGATATTACAGAATGTACATTAAAATCTATGATTTCTCACATTGGCACAGAAGAACAAAGTAGAGTCTATTGCATGCACTCCACAGCAGCCTGGAACCATTTTCATCTCTCCTTGGAAGATCAAAAGCGAAAGAGACTCTTGTTGAGTTTGAAATCAGAATGTTGAGACAAAATGAATAAATAGAAAAATAAATAAGTAAGTAAATAAATCTCTGATCCAGTGGTAGGGGATCTTCCTACATTTAAATCTTGCATCGAATTAAGTGTAATGACGCGGGACTCTTTATATATTTGAAGACCACATTGATTTAAGCGTAAAAAGGCGGGGAACATTTTACAATTCAAAGGCTGCATTGAATTAAATGTAATCGAATTAGGCTGCATTATAGAAAATTTTATTGAATATGCAGACAAATCAAATTACATTTATTGTGAAAATGTAATTATAAATATTAAAGTACAAAATAAAAATGTAAAGATGGTTTTATAAATATTTTTGTTATAGTTTAAGAATAGTGGAATCAATACAATACTATGTAATCAACAAAAATGTAATTTTTTTAAATTTCAGGACCCTAAATCCAGCCTTTTTCTTGAAAGCCAGGCTTAATGTCTTGAAAGGTCGCAGATTCCCCACCCCCTGCATTAGTCTGTCGCCCAATTATTTTTTCCAGTCTACAACATTGATAGCAATCAAAGTATAAAATATGGTAGAATTATAGTATGGCATTAGTAACATTGTTACTAGGATAATGAATTAGCAGAATAGTAAGATCGTCGGTTGAAATGATTTGGAGTATTTCTTTCGGTTTTTCATGTTTTGAGTTCAAGTCTCGCCGAGATCAGCTACTCACCAAATAGCAGTCAAGTACTGGAATCAATTTTACTGGCTGAATCTTTTTCTGTTAGAAATAATTATCATTTCTCATGCGATAGCAGTGGATTGGCAAAATCAGTAGAACATCGGAAAGAAATACCTAGTGGTATTTGTCTTGAGTTGAAATCCTGCCTATGCCAACATCATCCTTTCGGGGTCGATACAATAAAGTATCAATTAAGTACTGGATCAGTGTAATTGATTAACTCCTCCTTCTCCCAAATTGTTTCTACTTTAGAAACATTTATCACATCGTTGGAAATCAGTTTTGGAATTCTATTCACTCAACTTTGACCTTTATTTCACTCCTGTTAAGGAACACACGGTAAAACATACTTTATTTTTCGAGCGAAGTACGAAGCCTTTATGGAATGCTAGGCCTGGATAGATTGAAACAAGGTAATTTACCTGAAAGGAACGAGCAAAGTGAGTCGACATCGAAAGCGAAATTTTAAGTTGTCGACATTTTTTGCACTAAATGGTCCACTCTGTTATGACATTGAATTCAAGGAACTTCCCACTAACTTGTCTCAAATTCATATAACATTGAACTTGCACTTCTCCCTTGATTTTACACACACACACACACACACACACACACACACACACACACAC
>NC_068990.1:40179978-40182375 GCF_001194135.2 Octopus bimaculoides | reverse complement strand
ACACACACACACACACACACACACACACACACACACACACAACTTTGAAAGCAGTTCCGTCTCATAAGTTATGGAATTCCAATGCCTATTTTGTTCACCTACAAATGACATATGATGTATTACTCGATACCATTCAATACCGTGATAATCAACGGATTCTCCCTGAGAGTCTCAAAGTTATTGGCATGTTCATGAGAATGTAAGTAGGATTTACAAAGTACTGTTGTTTCTTTTGTCTATAGGGTAGCAGGGTAGCCGTTCTAGCCTCCGAGTTCAACATAAGTTCTAGGAGTGAGCAGTGTCGATTCTCTTCCTTTAGTTAATGCTTAACAGATATTTCTACTATCTCTCCATAATATTAATCTGAGTTTAATAAAGAATTTTATGTTAAACCGTCATCTGGTTTTATCAACGTTGTATACATTATAGCAATCTTTCTGGCAGGTTTAATATGCACCCCTCACTTTCACCAGTGTTGAAGGCCCTATAAAGAATTATGACGATTACCCCTCATCCTGACTACACAATAAAAAAAAGTTAATTTATGTGCATTTCATTACATTCGAAATATACCAAATGTGAATGCAGCGAAGTTAAAGGAGGAAATTTGATGGGAGCGCAAATCAGCGAAGTTTTAAAATCCATTGAATTTGTACAAAACCTCAATACACGGGAATAAAAGATGTGACATGCTTTTAAATGGTTTCAAGACAACTTTTTGGCCATAGTGAGTTACCTGTATGTAAAAGTGGAATGGGGAGCCTCACTGATGATTCTAAATGTCTTTAAAAATACACTTCCTATAATGTCGTTCGGATTCTTTTCAGGAAAATCTTGGTGCGATAAGCGATGATCGAAGAGAACGATTCCATCAAGATATTGACGTAAATGAAAAACGATACCAGAGACTTTGAAATGAAGACCCGATGAATCACAATCTTTGAGTACTATATCACAATGACCCAGAGCAAAATAATAAGACGGAATTATTCACAATATTTGTCTAATTTTTAATTATTCGTGTGTCTAATTAGATCTGTGATAAAAACAAAAATGAGGTTCGAGTAAATTATGCATGATTAATTAAATGTATGATATTGGCTGTAGTTTATGAAATACAAATTTTGTATATAAAATATTGATACACTTTAAAGATTAATAAAATTGATTAAAAAATATATTTCGAAACCTAGGCTTGGTAGAACAAAAAAAATAAAATAAAAAAAATAAAAGCAATCAGTATCACGTCCACGATGCATTCAGGAAAGACTGATTTCGTCTTCAATAAAAAAAAAAGTTTATTTTTCTTTGAGAATGGGAAGTTAGTTTTCCTTCATTTCCCCAGAGCTTTGATGAACCGAATAACACAGTTTCACTATTCTAATATTATATATTAATATTATTTTCCTTAGGAATGAAGTACAAGAGAGAGCTGAAAGCTTCTTGGGGTGAGTGCAAGTTGCGTATAGCAAAAATACCTCCAGAAATGAAATACAGTCTTAAGATATTTGATAGCGCTGATATTTCTAAATAACATTGACTTTTGATATTGGCATAGAACCGCAGATTATGGCGGAAGCTAATCCTTTTATTGAACAGGGAATGGTGGGATATGATTTCAGAACGCAAGAAAACAAAAATCAGCTATAGTTCGGCTCTCTACCGATATTGTCATTTTATCGTCCTATTTCTATAAAATACTGATTTCTTACAATGACACAAGGACATAAATTGGAGTGAGGGAACTGTTGATTATGTCGACCTTGAGGTATGACTGCTATTACATATATCTCTGAAGAGTGAAAGGCAAAATTGAGCTCGGCCGCATTTGAACTGAAAACGTCAGGGATCATTATTATATACTGGATGTAGTAGTAGTAATACTACTACTACAATCACTACTAACAATAACATCATCAGCAACGACTGTAATAGTAGCAGTGCTCGCAGTACTACTAGAAGTAGTGGTGGTTGTAGCTGATGAATGTGTCAATCGTTTAGAAAAATGGTTCTCAAACACTGAGTCGTAGATTTTTTAAAATATGTTTTTTTTTAGTTTTACAAAATCCACACAGATTTTTCAATGACTTGAGAAACAAGTTGTCTATAACATCGTTGTCCACAAATACCTCTGATAAAAACGAGTTAAAGAATAGTTTTCCCTATCTATACATATATTTTTTTTTACCTTAAAATAGTTTTATTTTTTTCATTTCTCGTGGGAGCGCGAAAACATGATTTAGTGGTTCACTTTGTAACCATATGGTTTCGGGCGCAGTTTCACACCGCCTCACCTTGGGTAAGTGTATTCTACAATAGCACCGAAATGATATATATATATATATATATATGTGTGTGTGTGTGTGTGTGTGTGTGTGTGTGTGTGTGTGTGTGTGT
>NC_068990.1:40178099-40179607 GCF_001194135.2 Octopus bimaculoides | reverse complement strand
ACTGTATATATATATATATATATATATATATATATACGTGTGTGTGTGTGTGTGTGTGTGTGTGTGTGTGTGTACACATAAATATATGTCTCTGTGTGTGCCTTTGTATTTGTTTCCTCGCCCACCATTTGACAACCGTTGTTGGCTTCTTTATGTCTCAGTAACTTAGTGCTCCGTCAAAAGAGACCGACAGAATAAGTAACAGACATAAAGAATAAGTACTGAGGGGAATTGTGAAACTAAACCATTCAAGGTGCTGCCCCAGCATGGCTTAAGTCCAATGACTGAAACGAGAAAAAGATAAAAGATTAAATCTTCAATGCACTTTGAAATAGAAAAAACAAAAAAAGAAAATTGATCGCGAAGATTCAGATTTTGAGTGTAAAGTTGACGAAAATGTCGACTATAAAAATGTGTGAATGTACGAAGCGGTATCAAAAAGTTCTCGGACTAGTTCTGTAGCGCGCCAACAAATGGCAGCATACGGTACCATGCGCGGTGAGAGCTAGCAGTGACATTCATTAAGCAGTGTACCGAATGATATCGCTGTGTTTACTTCACAAGTTGTGAAATCTGTGGTTTTGTAATCACGTGTATGCTGTACGCGATGTTTCGAGTGGCACGGGCGCTTCAAAAGCAGAAGACTGTCCCTGCATGACAACGAGCGATTTGGAAGACCTCGTACTAATAAGATGTCAATATAGGATATGAAACTTCTATAATATAAAGAATATAATGCTGGGTTAGCAGATGGCAAAGAGATGGAAAGTGATATCGACAACAGCAAACGGAGGGAGAGAGATGTCCTAAATAAGATGTTTGCATTGATAATTATTATTGCGGATTTATCAGTACTTGGTTTAGAATTAGTACCTCTGAGTTGTGGCCGGCTCCGTTTCAAGTGAAATAGCACCTCCTATCGTTTAGTAGCATTATACATACATACATACATACATACGTACATACATACATACATACATACACACACACACATACATACATACTTACATACATGCATACATACATGCAAAGATAGGTTTGGTGATGCAAACAGGAAAAAATAGTACTCAAAAGATGAGTATAAGTGTATTTTTATTAATATTTAGCAGAAGCAACAAAGTGAACCAAGGGCTAAGAGTTTCGTGCATTGGCACTTAGCAGCTTGATAAGTGCTAACGCACTAATCTCTCGGCTCTTGAGTCACTCTGTAGCTTCCGCTACACACACACACAGACACAGACACACACACGCACACATATATATATATATATATATACATATATAGAGGAAAATAATATAAATATATGCATATATGGGTACAAGACGTCACCAACAGTAAACAACATGAAGTACAAAAACAAATGAGTTCAATACGCAAACAACGAGAGAAACAAATGGAGAACAGGACAAGGAACACAAAAAACGACCCTTCATCAGTTGTTGGCTGTCTATCTACTCCTCATTTCGAGCATTACACGACGCTAAAGATAGATGTGTATATATATATA
>NC_068990.1:40175331-40177897 GCF_001194135.2 Octopus bimaculoides | reverse complement strand
TATATATATATATGCTTTCGATGCGGATAGGAAAGCCTTCTTTTTTCTGTCGAGGGCTTATATGCCCCTTTATTAGACTATTTTCCTTAGGCATTGCACTGTGATCACCATAAGCCTTAAGCTTATGATACACACACACACACACACACACACACACACACACACACACACACACACGCGCGCGCGCGCGCGCACACACACACACACACATATATATATATAGATAGACAGACAGACAGATTGACAGATAGAAAGATAGATAGATAGATAGATAGATAGATAGATAGAAAGATAGATAGATAGATAGATAGATAAAATATATACTTGTACAGATATCAAGAAACTGTACTGGTTCTATGGAGGACATTTGTCCTCACGCGTCTGGACTAAAACTCTCACTTGTGGTCACCCTACAGTGTCAGATTAATAGCGGAACTTGAGGCAGTTCTGCTTTGTTACACAAAGAAAATTTCATGAACGGGGCAGCTAAGCTACTGGAAGAGACTGAAAGAGCTACGACTCTACTCCCCGGAGCAAAGACAGGAGAGGTGTGCAGTGATATATGTACTGGAGGGGCTGACACCAAACTTTGGAATCGAGAGCAATACCAGAGCTGAATTGGACGTCATTGCACTTTTCCGAAGGTCCCAGTTGTCCCATCTAGTGTGAGGATTATGTGCAGCAATACATTGGGTTTTAAGAGCTCACAGCTAGTTAATGCATTGCAGAACATCTGAGAGATCTTCATGGTGTTGGGGAAGATGTTTTCAAGAAACAACTTGACCTCCTGCAAGCCAAGGTCCCAGAAGAACCAACATCAAGGCAGGAGACTCAAAAGAGGGGAGCAGTGTCGAACTCCATCCTTCACCAAAAGCCAATCACAAAAGATTGGCCATTGAAAAGGTGATTACACACACACACACACACACACACACACACACACACACACACACACACACACACACACACACACACATATATATTTGGCACAGGTCTTAGAGAAAGAATGGCACAGCCCCTGGTAGGAAACTTGTGAGAGGAAGTGGGAAGTATCCTGAAACAGGTCTCCTGACTTGAATAGGACTGCAAGGGGACTTCTCGAAAGTCCGACACCATGTGGTCATGTTTGAAGTTTGGTGTTTTCTAAATCATTATCTCCACAATTGGTGCATTTGGCTATCATATAAATGCAGCCAATATCAACATTTAATTAATGCTGCTCTTCCAATTAATTATCTCGATTAATAATAATTACTAATTGGTGCCATCGATATATTAATTTAGACATACCGGTTACCATAACAACGCCTGGCAAATTACTTAGTCTGGAAACGAATCTTAACTTACTGTACACAGTATAGGAGACAACGGTAAAGACCGCTGAAACTTGTATTTGAGCCATGGTTGTCATAATGACATCGAGA
Organism: Octopus bimaculoides; assembly: GCF_001194135.2. Classification (NCBI taxonomy): domain Eukaryota; kingdom Metazoa; phylum Mollusca; class Cephalopoda; order Octopoda; family Octopodidae; genus Octopus; species Octopus bimaculoides. Next base: position 40,176,473 of record NC_068990.1, on the reverse strand, counting down.
GTAATGAAAGTGGTGATGATGATGATGATGATGATGGTGGTCGTGGTGGCGGTGGTGATTATGATCGTCTAGTTCGAAATATTTATTTCTTTACTCCCATTCAGATGTGTGTGGGAACGATTATATTGGTCCGTTTGTCGGTCAAGTTCGTAGTAACCAGGTCGTCTACAATGCAGTTTCTTATGGAAGCGTTTCCCACACGTCAACAGCACTTATTTCACCTTCAAGAAATAACAGTCAAATCTTCCACACATCATACCTAGTATCTGAAAAAAAAAACAAACAAAAGCCAGTCTCTAGAATGTTGCCTTCTATTCTATATGTCTAAAACAAAGGCATGTCCGGAATATATTTGGCCATGGGTTTACCACGTCAAAGATGAACAGGAGCTAAACAACTGTAACAGCAATACTCTCGGGAAAAGGTATAAACGTTACAGTGTACTAGTTTATCTACCATTGTTATATGAGACCAACTATCTATTCAGTCACTTTTATCATCAGCATTACAATAGGTGGCAGCACTTTCTCTTCTAACACAGCTATTCTGAAACAATAACCATCCCTCAGAACTCTACTATAACCACAAGAAAAAAATACCACCACCAACCACCAGCAATACCACCGCCACCGCTGTCACCACCACCAACACCACCACCGCCGCCGCCGCCGCCGCCACCACCATCACCACCATCGCCACACCACCGCCACCACAGTTACTACTACTACTACTACTACTACTACTACTACTACTACTACTAGCATCAGCACAACCACTTAAATCACCACCACTTACTTCACCACCAGTATCATTACTATTACCGATACTACCTTCACCAATATTGCTACCATCATCATCAGCAAACTGTAACACTACCATCATCACTACTAAAAACAACCACTTGTTACTACTACTACCACTACAATTATCACTAACACCTCTTCTGCCACTTTATCACCACAACTACTACTCAAGCAAGCACTACTTACACCCCTGTCACCACCATCACCACTACATCAACAGCCACTACTACCCACCACCACCACCACCACCACCACCATCACCACCCTGTCATTAACAGAATTACCCCTTCTCCCTTCCCACCTCTCAATATTACAATACTACAATACGTTGCCATTTCA
>NC_068990.1:40173474-40174987 GCF_001194135.2 Octopus bimaculoides | reverse complement strand
GAGAGAGAGAGAGAGAGAGAGAGAGAGAGAGAGAGAGAGAGAGAGAGAGAGAGAGTGATGGGAGAAGTGAAGAGAGAAATGAAATGAAGTGAAAGGTGAGAAAGACAGAGATGTAGAAAATAAAGACGAGGAAGAGAAAAAGTGAACTATTGATCTATCTATCAATAGTTGTGATTACCTATTTGTGTGTCTGTCTGTAAAAATGGAATGACCAAATGGATGATAAAGTATTAGACTAGCAGAACGGAATCGCCAGACAATGGCTATTGTCATCTTAAACATTGAACTTCTCACGACAATTTTATACAAATCATCTCCATCTGCTGATACCAGTGACTTCTCTGACAGTTCTAACAGTAGAATTCAGCTTGGTGTGTTTTACAGAGTGCATTCTTTTCTAAAATATATTGTATTGACATTTCTCAGTTGTCCAACGATGAGGGTTGGCTTGTTCTGTGTTTCAGTTCAGAAAACAAAATATGAGAAGAGAAAATAATTTAAAATGTGCTCAATTGTGTACAGCTTGACAACGACTGGGTTTAGTTTGAGCAAACCGAATCTAAAACCTAGTTCCTAATTAACAATTTTATTGAATCTGACCTCCAGTTGTTTGTCAATACTTCTGCGAAATTTGATCTCGTGTTCAGAGACAACATTTCGACTAAATCCCATCATCATTGACAATGAACCGTAAGATCTAAACTGACCTGTTGCAAACATTTTTATTTCGTTATACTGTTGGCCATTTGTTGTTTACCTATGAAGGGATCACACAATTTAACAACGAACTAACCCTGAGAGCAGGTAAGTCCAGTCAATGTAGTGTTTAAGGACTTAATTTACGTTATTGTTTGATTAGTTAATGCAAGAGTACTTACACCATACTATTGTACCCATTACTCCCTGGTTAGGAGTCGCTGGAGAAATAACATTCAGACCAGCTTGAAGTATATTTGAGGAAATGAGGTGGAAATTTATGATAAAAGTCTACACTGCCACCTGTGTGAAAAAAAAAAAAAAGATGAGGGCAACGAATAAATAAATCAGCTGGTGGAAAGGAGGAAACGAAATCATGTTCTGCGTCAGTAAATTTGGCGCATGGATTGGAAAACGTCTTTAACTGACACTAAGGACTATACGAGTACTGTGCGAGTAATGGCTGGAGTGTTTTCAGAAAAGAGTGATACTATTATTTTAACACTACACCGAAAGAAAATATTCTAGCATGAGCACATCAGGTTTGTTCATTTCTCATAAATAAGTAGTTTATGGAATGAACATCGGAGCTTTGCTTCTCTTAGCCTGAAAAGTGAAGGAGGAAGGATATAGTGTATATGTTGATATATATATATATTTACTCTTTTACTCTTTTACTTGTTTCAGTCATTTGACTGCGGCCATGCTGGAGCACCATCTTTAGTCGAGCAATGTTGGGGGGACAAACACAGACACACAAGCACACACACACACACACACACACACACATACACACACACACACACACACACACATA
>NC_068990.1:40171899-40172821 GCF_001194135.2 Octopus bimaculoides | reverse complement strand
ATATATATATATATATATATATATATATATATATATACAGAATAAACACACGAACACATATATGTAAACATATATATCTGTCATAAGCATGCTGTATATTCTTGTAACTGTGCTTTAAATGTTTACAGAAACCTTCTGCATGGATGGTTTCATGGTTTGTTGTGTTTTATAAATCCCTTGGGAAAAAACGTATACTTTCATCAAACCGCTATCTATCACCCAATCTAATATAAACCCTTAATCTCGTAGATCTTATCAGTAGTTTTAAATTTGTCGTAGTCAGTTATAACATGTTTGAGAGTGTGGTCTTAAACGATAATAAATAAAGAAACAAATAGACAAACAAATAAATAAATAAAATAAGCCTTAGCTAATTTCACCACTAACTTTCTATTGGTAGCTATCGTTAACTAGTGGAGTTTCTTCATGCGCAGATCTGATAGATTGAAACGGGAAACTTTAACACCACATCGAGAAACACTTTGATGGCTGACGCTTAAGACTTAAAAGTGTATGTAATTATGTATGTATGTATGTGTGTGTGTGTGTATGTATGTATGTGTGTATGTATGTGAAGGCGCGTGGCTTAATGGTTAGGGCATTCGGTTCGCGATTGTAAGGTCGTGAGTTCAATTCCCGGTGACGCGTTGTGTCCTTGAGCAAGACACTTTATTTCACGTTGCTCCAGTCCACTCAGCTGGCAAAAATGAGTAGTACCTGTATTTTAAAGGGCCGGCCTTGTCACACTCTGTTTCACGCTGAGTCTCCCTGAGAACTACGTTAGGGGTAGACGTGTCTGTGGATTGCTCAGTCACTTGCACGTTAATTTCACGAGCAAGATGTTCCGTTGATCGTATCAGCTGGGACCCTCGTCGTCGTAAGCGACGGAGTGCTCCTATGCATGTATGTATGTATGTATGTA
>NC_068990.1:40168948-40171355 GCF_001194135.2 Octopus bimaculoides | reverse complement strand
ATATATATATATATAAATTGTTAAGAGGAAATATTTTTGTATTTTTGCATTGATGTATATAAATATGTGATAACAATATGCATGTTTGGATGTAGTCACGGAATTAATGTAGGAAAGCAGTCGAATGACGGAATTTATAAGTTACAGTCATCTACACCAATAGTTTTCAAAATCAGAACGCAACTGTTGTTAGTAGAATGTACATTCAAGCAATTAATTAAAATTTTATTCGCAAATATAGTATCCTCGTTTAGCTCACATTTAGTGTTTATCTATCTATCTAATCTATCTATCTAACTATCTATCTATCTATCTATCTATCTATCTATCTATCTATCTCTGTCTGTCTGTTTGTCTGTCTGTCTGTCTGTCTGTCTATCTATCTATCTATATATATATTTATGCATACGTACACACATACACACATGCATAGACGCATGCATACACACAGGCACACACACACCCACCCACCCACACACACACACAAACACACATATATAACAATTTACAAGCGTGCTACGTGAGAACATTGCTACTTGTCACTATTTTGGATGAGAATATTCTCATATTCTCATATATATATATATATATATATATATATACATATATATATATATTATACACATACACAAACACACAGACATCACAGAAGTATATATACTCCCTATAATCATTAAAATTTATTTAAATCTGAAATTATTCATTCAAATTATTTATTAATTGTTATAATGTGAATATTTAATATTTAGTAGACACGTCCTTTGCATTTTTAATGGAAGGACCCTATTAGACATGCTACTGATCAGATGACGAATATTCTGTTGCAGAACTTCTTGCCAAGATCAATGCAGTAATCTCAAAAGATCTGGCTTTGAAGATGCTTTCTTGTTCTTTTTATGAAGTGTCTTGTCCATTATGTCCCAGAGGTGTTCAATAGGGTTCGTATCTGCTGACTCGCTTGGCCATGGAAACTTTTTAATGCCATTCTCGTGCAACAAATCTTGAGTCATTTTAGCTGTGTGACAAGGTATCCCATCTTCCATGAATAAAGAGTTTTCTTTAATCATTTCACCACGGGAGAAGATTGGATGGAGTCCTTTCTGCAATATGGATGCATATTTATTTGAGTTTATGTTTCCCTCACACTCCACCAGCTCTACTCAACCATTGCTCCAAATTGTTCCCAGTGATTCTCGCCACAACATCTCACCTTTTGAGGTTTCTACTTCCATTAGAAACGAAATTTATTTTATTATTCTTGCTTTCTTTCTTTTTGTCTTTCTATCCAATACCTCTCCCTTTTTGAAATTTTGCTTCCTTAGGAATACATACATGCATATATACATACATACATATATACACACATATATATACATACATACATACATACATACATACATACACACAAATAAACACCCCGTTGATGCTGAAATTCCAGTCTAGGTTGGAAACCGATTCCTTCTCTATTGGCATGAAATCTTGAAATAAAACTGCATAACGGTATACATACATATATGTCTGTCTGTGTGTGTGTCTGTGTGTGTGTCTGTGTGTGTGTCTGTCTGTGTGTCTGTCTGTGTGTCTGTGTGTATGTATGTATGTATGTATGTATGTATGTATGTATGTACGTATCTATCTATCTATCTATCTATCTTTCTTTCTTTCTTTCTACTTATCTCTGTATGTATATATATATGCATAATATATATGTGCATATATTTATATATATATATATATATATATATATCTGTGTGTGGTTAGTTTGATAAGTGCCAACACACGAAACTCTCGGAACTTGAACCACTCTGTTACTTCTGCTAAATAAAAATATATATAAATATATATACTAATATGCATATGTGTGTATATATGTGAGTGTGTGTGTGTGAATGTTTGTGTGTATAAAACGAATGATGCTGTTGTTTTTGTTGCTGATGTCGTCCCAGCCGGGTGTCTCACATAAAAGAAAACAAAACGCAAATTCATCCTCCGTCGTCGACAACACCCCAATTTATTGGTTGTGACATTAAAACGAGGGTAACCAGAAACCAGTTAAAATAACATCAGAGCCTTGTGGACGAGCTTGAACCTGGGTCCTAAAGTCAAAGAAATATCTGAGGAATTAGTGATACTGCTAAAGATATTTTATTTTCCTTCCATCATTTTGATTATTTATGTATTTTTGTTTCTTTTTCTTTACAAGCCAAATGTCTTGAAGCTTTTAAAAGACGAACAGGAATTTCATAGAATGGCTCCAAAATCTTATGGTCTGCTGCAAAATGTCTTGGATGAAGTTTATTTTCTGAATATGTCGAATTCTTGGAAACTTCACGTCTTAGAAGAAATAAAAGTTTTTTTTATTTTTTGGTTTATTTTTATTTTTTGTAACTTCTTGTCATTTTGTTTT
>NC_068990.1:40161667-40166912 GCF_001194135.2 Octopus bimaculoides | reverse complement strand
TATATATATTAGGTAATATTGTATGTGTGTATATGTGTATGTCTTTTAGTTTGTGCTTGTCCTCCACCATCACTTGATGATCAGTGTTGGTTTGTTTACGTCCTGTATCTTAGCAGTTCTACAAAAAAGGCATCAATAGAATAAATATCCGGCTTTAAGAATAAGTACCGGAGTCGATTTTTTCGACTTAAACCCTTGAAACAATCAATGGTTCATCGGAACATTTGTCAAGTTCTTTTCCTTTGCTGTTTTTCTCCAGCAAGCAATTTACTGAGCACAACAGTTTATGTTGATAATCTTTTGGAGTGAGGTGTTACATTTCGTCCACCACCTTTTGAAATTTTGTCTTCATTTTGTAATCTTTCACGTTGTCCAAATATCCAGCACTCATTTCCCTCGTTCTGCCCATCCACCTACCTACCTACCTGCCTACCTACCTACCTACCTACCTACCTACCTACCGACTTTCCTACCTACCTACTATCATACATACATACATACATACATACATACATACATACATACAAACATACATACATACATACATACATACATACATACATACATGGTGGTTGGCACTCCGTCGGTTACGAAGTCGAGGGTTCCAGTTGATCCAATCAACGGAACAACCTGCTCGTGAAATTAACGTGCAAGTGGCTGAACACTCCACAGACACGTGTACCCTTAACGTAGTTCTCGGGGAGGATTCAGCATGACACAGGGTGTGACAAGACTGGCCCTCTAAAATACAGGTACAACAGAAACAGGAAGAAAGAGTGAGAGAAAGTTGTGGTGAAAGAGTACAGCAGGGTTCGCCACAATCTCCTGCCGGAGCCTTGTGAAACTTTAGGTGTTTTCGCTCAATAATGACTCACAACGCCCGGTCTGGGATTCGAAACCACGATCCTACGACCGCGAGTCCGCTGCACTAACCACTGGGCCATTGTGTCTCCGCATATACACACATAGGTACATACATACATACATACATACCTGCCTACCTACCCACACATACATACACACATGTATAAAACCTACAAATATATAAATATTTATGTATATGCTTATATATATGTGTATGTATATACACACGCGCACACACATACTCTCACATATTCACATACACACATGCACACACAGTGGAAAATACAGAAATACAGAGAAATAGCGAGTAACACGTAGCGAGAATAATGATGAGAGAATAACAGAAAGAGAAGGGTGAAGAGTGAGAAATCGAGAGAGGGAGCGCGATGTGAGAAGAGGGATAGAGAGATAGAGTGGAGGGAGAGTAGAGAAAGAGAGTGAGAGGTGAGAAGGAGAAAGTAGGAAAGGCGCATATAGTTTAATTCTTTAGCTGTGACTTATCCCAGGAAAATATCTGTTGAGAGAATGGTGTACAAAATGTATTTAAGGTTTAATGTTAGCAAATGTCCACTTCCGTTATTAAGCTTAAAGATTATTGGTTAATATGTCTAGTTTAAGATGTTTGAGATGGACAAAACATTTGAGTGTCCCCATAGAGCAGTTGTATGTGAACAATAAACTAAACCGCCATGAATTGTCTCCCCATAGGGCAATGTTACGTGAGCATTAAATTGAAACACTAACGTATTTCTGTACAAACAGACATGCAATATTAGCAGTTAAAGTATTGGTCTAGGTTTTCTAGCGTGTCTGTGGCCGATTGTTTGCCTTGCTGAATCATTAAGTAAACGATAAATCACAAAACTTAATGGTCGAGACACTGTCAAGACTTTCCAGTGAAAAAACAACAACATTATAGTGCTGCTTCAAAAGAAGGGCTGGAACTCGCTATTGCTGTTTAACGAGATGTTCAGTTACATTCATTGAGGTGGGTTGAACTTCGGGAGTCTATGTACAGCTAGTCTGACTAAGCCATTTCATGAGTTCGGCATTTTGAAGCATGGATATAGCTAGACAAGAACCGTGGATACTTTGGCCACGAGTTTGTCCTCCATCAACTGTCGCCAGTGACTTGAATACTGAATTAACATTAATACACAATAGATTTGTGATAAATGCGATACAGCTGGAGATGTGTTCCGCTTTTAATATTTCTTACATTAACAAATTGATAGGTGATTACTAAAATGTCACTTATGAGATCATTAACACATTGTTGCGCCATAATTTTCACAACAACTCGTTGAGTACATTCGTGTGTTTGTTTGTGTGTGTGTGTGAGCGCGTTTACATATATACACACACACATATATGTATAAATGTAATGAACATCGAGATATTTGTACGAATAGAAAATTCAAAATATTCTCTTTTTCACAAAATAAAGTAAGAACGTGATCGACTACGTAAGGCAAAAGAAGAATGCTGTAAAAGAACTCTAAATCCGAAGCATACCCATAAATAGTGAATATTGCAACTAAAAACAACTTCCTCGGTACAGAGTACCCTGTAACACGTGTGTTTGAAAAGTTGTAAATAGCGAAAGGATTACGATCTCTTGTTTCCAAATGATTTGAATCATACTTTTTTTTAAGATCTTAATATTGTGAATAACTTTTCTAGCCTTGTGTCAAAATGTGACACAAATATGAATAATTTTTAATTGAAGAAGATCCTTCTTCAAATATTATTACTGCATCAAGAAGGCATTCTTTTTCTCTCTAATCTCCCACCTCTCTCTCTCTATGCATGTGTATGCGTGTGTTGTGTATGTATGTATGTATGTATGTATGTATGTATGTATGTATGTATGTACATTAGTGTTTTGCTTTTATTAAAAACGATTTTATATTTATCTGAAGGGTTACTCCATACTTTTGTAGTGTACAAATTTATTATTCTTAAACATGAATGTTATTGACAAAGACTTCGAAATTTCGGTCAACTAAGCAATCGTGGAACTGCGATATATTATCGTGAAACTGCGAAGTTTTATACAGTTTCTGTTGGGTTAAAATCTTCCTTAGGTATGTGAGTGGAGACGTAATTTGGGTTTAAAGTGGTTTGTGGTAGAGAGGTGCGTTGGAGAAATTTTTATTGATCAGATATAGGTGTATGTTATTATTTAATACAAGCAGAAAAACTACTCTTCGGGCGGTTTTCTGCTAGCCACTTGATAATATTTTTATATTGATTCCCAATTCTAATAATTTTAATGATATTTTACGTCTATTTACTTTATGTATAATAGTGCTCACTTACTTAGTACATATTGCTTTCATTATTTCTCCACTGTCAAAATCTTTCATTTTTAAACAAACATCACGGTAGTCCAACAACAGCAGGAGAAGCAATTTGTCAAGTTTTACTTTCTCCTCAAAGCAACATAAAGATTTCAATTCAGCAGCCCATTTGTAAGCTTTGCAGTGTGTGTGTGAGAAAGTGAGATTGGGGAAGAGAGAACGTTGCAAACAATGAATGAAATAAACATGAAATGAAAAATTCGTGAAAATAAAAGGGCATTACTACACATGTATACGCCACCAACTTTGTTACCTCATAACATCCCAAAAAAAAAAAATGGATACTTTTTAACAATATTTAATACAAATACCGCTTAGATTTTGTGGCTTCAGAGTGTATCAGGATTTATGGGGAAATAATTTTTCTAAGTGAGTGGAGAGAGGAGTTTCAGAAAATTCACACGATCTGACATTTTTCCCTCATAACTTTCAGGAAAATGGGTATCTTTTAATAAAAGTTTATACAACTCTCCTTCAAACGGCATAGATTGTGATTATAAAGAAATTTCTGGGGAACATTTTGTGGGGGATTTTCCCCATTTTTTAAAAATCCACAGCCTTCGAAATGATGGGTTGGGTACGGCATCTTTATATGAAAAATGTTTTGAAAACTCTTTTTTTTTACACCCCTCCCTCCGAATCTATTTTGGCCAATTTTTTTGCATTTCAAAACCATGGGAAGAGCATTTTCGGTAAAAAAAAAATAATTGTTAATATTTTCAGAGGGAAAAGTGAGTAATTTAAGGATCATTTGGTTGTTGTTTCTAGCACATCCAAAGACAACACTCCTCATTTCTTTATCACTCTAAGATGTATTGATGCTTTTCAATATTTCCACCCCCTTAAATACATTTATATGCTATAAAAAAGAAAATTTGAGAAATTCTGAATTTTTTGCAACCCTTCTCCCTGCCCCCGATTATTTCTGTTTAGAAATTATAATATTGGAGAGTCTGAGAAGGTCATTGCTGGCATCACTGTGGACAAATGTCCACAGTGATATAAAAAAAAGTTATGTAAACGATATTTCATTTTAATTGCATATTTTTTCTGTTAGAAAATGTTTTTTCTTACACACATATGGCTTCACTTGATTGAGGTGGGGGTAAAAATTTTGATTACAATATATTTCGTTGCTTTTATTCCACCAATGGATTATGCATGCATTAATTCTGCATCATCATTCCATAAAATGTGTTTAATGGTAAAAAATATTGAAAAAACATCAATTCATGCATGAATGAAAATAAAGGGTGGTTTGGGTTGTGCTAGAAAGAACAGTGAGACCTCCTTTGAATTGTTCCCCTTTTTCTCTGAAAATATTTACAATTTTTTTTTTTGTTTTACCGAAAATGCTCCTCCTATGATTTTTAAGTTTAAAAAGAAAATGGTCAAATTCGGTCCAAATAGTTATTATTGAAAGGATTATGGCGTTCCAAACAGCCATAATAACAAAATCACTTTAAAACTTTTTTCACAAAGATTATACTGGTATTCATTCAATAAATAATGTTTTTTTCATTACGTAAACATTAATAGAATATACTGTGGGATTTCCAAATAGTGAATTAAAACATGAAATGAAAACATTGAAATAGTGAGTGAGAGACTTTGCAAATGAAAATGGAATACTCCACAGTGAATGCAACAAATATTTTAATTTGTGAGAAATTGGAGTTCAAAAACCCAATAAAGTTCAGAAATCGAAATGATAGGAAATTTCTTGGAACACAAATTAAAAGATTTCCAGCCGGTCAAACCTTTAATAATGGCTTTCTTTTAGTACTTTTAGTAACTGTTACATACCTAATTAATAAGCAGCATTCTCCATTATAATATAGATTTATTCATGTATGTAGAACTTTGTAAGCAGTTGTATATTTAGGTGTGTTCCTATCAGGTCATGAGATTGTTTTTAGTGATACTCAAAAAGAATGTAGGTAGGTAGATATACGTACATATGTGTATGTGTATAGATATGTATGCATGTATGTATGTATATGTATATGTATATATAT
>NC_068990.1:40160477-40161342 GCF_001194135.2 Octopus bimaculoides | reverse complement strand
ATACAAGGTAGATAAACTGCCAGCCGAAGTGACAAAGTTTCGTATCTTACTACCGATATTTTTCCATTCATGCTGAAAACATATAACTTCTGGTGTGACTCCATTTAACTACCCACCGAGATTAGAATATATGTCTGCCCTTCCTATCATCGTCACCATTTGGAGTCAGTTAAATTCTCTCGTCCCATTTCTTCCTCTGAAAAAAATAGTAAACTTATGTCGTTCACATCCCCCTTAAGAATGTATTCTTTTATGCATTTCAGTCCAAAGACTATGGCCATGCTGGGGCACCGGCAGTGTTATCACCTTTTCAATGGTCATTTGTTTGTGATTATCTTTTTGGGAACGTGATCAGTTTCCTCCTGACAATGCGTTCCATGACTTGGCTGGCATTTGAGGCTAGAGAGACAGGCCTATAATTTCTAGCATCCGCTCTACCACCTCCTTGATGGATAGGACATAATTTTCTGGGAAGACACTCAGTCTTGGAAGAGGACTTTTAGTGGTCTTGCTGAGGCCCCATTGCATTTCTTTCGGATGCTTGCTGAGAATCTATAAGAAATTTATTTTCAATAAACGTCTTTTGTTAAAATTTATGTGTTTAGATAACTGTTTTCTTGCGTACTTTCTCCACTTCTAGTAGAAAATGTATCGGTTTTGTAATCTGAGTTCATTTGGTTCAGGTAAAATATTTTAAGTAGTCATTGTATGGCATATTTGATTAGTGTTTCTTTTGCTGATTGCTGGAGTAAGGGGACATTTACTTGTAGCATAGGCAGATAAATAAATCGCTGAATAGATAGTGGAAGGATAGATAGGAAAGAGGGAGAGAGAGAGAGAGAGAGAGAGAGAGAGAGAGAGAGAG
>NC_068990.1:40155154-40157940 GCF_001194135.2 Octopus bimaculoides | reverse complement strand
ACCACCACCACCACCACCACCATTACCGTTTCCATCACTGCTGCCCCCGCTGCTTCCATCGCCGCTACCACCGCCATTGCTACCGCTGCCGCCGCTAACGCCACCCACCACCACCAACACCACCACCACCACCACTATTACATATGATGTCACTAAAACTACATTGGCTAATATACATAACTCATGGTCTATGTGCCCCTCTTACAGTAAATCAGATGTTATTTGGAGGTACAGATTACCGTAATATCCTGTGTAACTGACGCATGTTTCCGGAAACATTCTTATATGCATGGAAAATATAACGAACAATCATTTCAATTTACTTACACCTTCACTCGGTAATGACTTGTGAAACATTGAAGAGGAAACCTCTATGTGATCATCTGCTTCCAAGAAGAAGTAGCCAAGAATGCCTCAAATCGCCCTCTTCTGTTTTTAGAATAGAGGCGAGACATACCGTAAATCCTCGAGTATAATCCACACTTTTTTCCCAAAATTTAAAGGTCAAAATCCCTAGTACGTACTATATACGAAGTTAAAAATGAAAAATATTTTCTAAGCAATGTCTGCGTCTCTATTTGCTGTCCGGCAATGTTTATTCAGACGCATTTTGTGATGTCGGGCGCGAAAATACCTTAAGCTAAGCCTGAAAGCAATGAAGTCATAAAAGAATCACCCATAACTTGCACTAAGCAACATTTATTAAAATAAAAGTGTTGTATATCGTCTACACTGGATGGTACTCAGGATGACGTTGTATGCAAAGATGAAATAAATGAAAATGAATCTTCTGGTATTGACTATGAATCTGACGATGACGGAGATTTACACTACAATTATGCTGACATGTTTACGGAGGAACAAATGGAACAGTTATTTGATGCTGAAAGTGACGTTGAATTTGAAGGATTTGAATAAATGTTTTTGCATTTGTAACTGATAGTGATGAATATGTAAAGGCAATTTACTTAATATTCTTTTTCACTGACGTTATTACTGTTATTTCTTTATTTTCTGCTAACAAAGTGCACAAAAAAGCTACACGTTTGCATTATGTTATATATACAATAATAATAATAAAGGATGTTATCATATATATGTTTACAAACCAAGGACGTTATATAGACCTACTTCACTCAAGTTAGAGAAGGGGTGCGTGTTATACACAAAATTTAGGTTTTTCAGAGGAACAGCCCCCTAAAAATTCCCTGCGTATTATACTCAAGGGCGGACTATACTCGAGGATTTACGGTATTAGTTAATGCATTGTGAGATAAATGTCTGAAGAGACAATATGACTATGGTGAAGATAGCTTTGATTATCTATGTGATCGGTTAGGAAGTTAGACAACTCACACCGATGTATGTCTCCTCACTCCTCTCTCTTTCTGCGATCATATCTACAACGGTTTCCGTCCCTTCCAATCGACACACAACGTGCCTTTGCTCATCCCTTATCTCTAAAACAATTTCTAATTCTTCTCAGACCGCTTACCTCCTGATAAATCCTTACCTTAATACACGCGCTGTCCTTAAAACAACAAGTTTAGGGAATGGGTAGTTACAGGACATTATTTGTAAATATCGATCATACAAATAACCCCAGTTTAAAAGCCTCCCCTCCTAAAGATTAAAAAAAAGCAGGAGCAATAGAACTGCCCCTCGTATTTGAACTAAGTTCTAAACACTATAATTCAGAAAACTGTCCACAGCGGTCATAAGCAAACTGCAATCCATGGGACTTTCTGACTGGCACGCCAACAAAAAGTTACTCAGTATTTTTTTCAGTAGTGAGGCCCACCTTATGATGACCCATGTCTCATGTGGCTCGCTTCTCGGAAAAGTTGCTAATGCTTTGTACATAGTATTACTAGATACAACCTTCGATGATGTCACAGGAATAAAGTAGCTACAGTGGCATAGTTCCAAAAGACTTATCACAATAAAGCGTGTACGTGTGTGTATTGTATTTGGCTACATAGCTATGAGTCGTTTATTTACACCAATTTCTATAATATTACAATGGCGTTTTCTGGTCTAAAACTCTATCTCATTGAAAAATTGTTTAAAATTAGTCAGCGAAGAAGCTTCTATGTGATCATACGATCTGTTAAAATTATCAGCCAAATTACACTCAGCAACTTAAACATTTTTAATGAAGGAAGGTTACAACAATCTTCTCTAACAGACACGGAACTCCTACGCGATCATCCGTCGATCGCAGTGGTGTGAACTCGAGTCGCATGAAAAACAATTTAGTTTAAGTGAAGTACACATACATACATACATACATACATACACCCACACATACGTCCGTTCATTCATACGAATATACAAACGTGCATACATACATACATATATGTATGTGTGTATGTATGTATCTATCTATCTATCTGTACACACACATACATATGTATTCTTTTATTGTTTTACTTGTTTCAGTCATTCGACTGCGGCCATGCTGGAGCACCACCTATGTGGTATACTCATATTGAAAGGACACACACACTCACACACACACTCACACTCAAACACACACACACACACACACACACACACACACACACACACACACAAAGATACATGCGTACACGTATGCTCTCACTTACGCAAACACACATTCTTTTAAAACAAAGGGGCCAATAAAATAGCTTGCGGCAGAGTGTGGGTTTCTGGTGGGGGATGGTAATTGTGTGATATAGACACATACACACTCAAATATATACTTCATATACATACACACACACGCACACACACACATATACACGCATATATACATACACTTG